>NC_053024.1:220475513-220697694 GCF_003073215.2 Triticum urartu | reverse complement strand
TTTTGGCCTAAGTTGGTCTATGGCCACGGCTGGCCTAGAAGATATCCAAAGTAATAGTTCGGGTCGTACTGTGATGCAGCAATCATTGCATCATGGGCTGCAGCTTCGAGGCGAGCTATCTCAACTCTCCTCTTATACTCTTCCGCCTCCTCTCTGGTTATAAAATATCTCCCTTTTGCCTGAAAGTCAAAGAAAGTAGAAGCAGGGAGAGCGACGTGATAGGTGTGTCGTCTGTCAAAGATTAGTCGGTACTGGAGGAACTGATCGTTCCTCTCAACAAACTGATGACGAACCATAGCCTCATAATCCAAATAAGCAGGAGGCAACTCAATTTCATCCTCACGTATGGTTATACCAAGAAAATTAGCTATGCGGGTTGCATAAATTCCACCAAAGAAATCTCCATTAAATCTATTAAGATGCAACCTACGTGCTACAATGGCTCCCAAATTATAAGATTTATCTCCTAACACAACACTCCTAAGAATACCGAGGTCAGGGACACACATGTGACATGCTTCATCTTTACCATTAATGCATCTACCTATGAAGAGAGCAAAATAATGTATAGCAGGAAAGTGAATGCTCCCTATGGTAGCTTGTGTTATATCTCTGGACTCTCCCACAGTTATACTAGCAAGAAAATCTCTAAACTCAGATTTGCAGGGTTCATTAGTACTACCCCATTATGGAAGTTTGCAAGCAGTGGTAAAATCATCTAAGTCCATAGTATAAGAATTTTCATAAAGATCAAACATGACAGTTTGAGAATTGCGTGAAGATGAAAATTCAAACCTCCTCACAAAGGAACTAGTGATATAGTGGTACTGACGGCACTTTTCTGCCTCGACGCTCACAAGATCAGCATTACACAAATATGCATTAAATTCTTCCTTAATTCCTGCTCGATCCATGAAGTCCTCTGAAGGCCATTCACAAGGCCGCACTGGAGCGTCCCTTGGTGGCTCATCATCAGCATCACGCATTGCAATCCTGGGTCCTTGTTTCCTTGAAGAACCACCTTGGTACATTTTGCTAAACATATTTCTTCCTCTGAAAAATTTCTGAAATTTTTAGTAACTTCAAAATAGAAGTGAACCAAACTCAACAAAATTGATAGCAACTACTCCTACAAGTGCCTAGAGCCTATATCATGCATCAAAACTACTTCGAACCATATACATTTGACATGCAAGCTCAAGAACAGGGTCACCTAAGCAGCAAAAATATGCAATGAATAAAGCACTAGAAACAAAAACTAATTGGACCATTGGACGAGTCACATACCAAGGAACAATCCCACAAAGCAGTTTTGTGAGTGGTGCCTTAAGCAAGGAGATCGAAAATTGTAGTAAAAGGGGCTAGAACTCGTGCTTGTGCTGGATAATGGTGTTTGTGGGAGGAATAAGGAGTGTGTGGGTGCAGGAATAAGTGGAGGAGGGCCATCGTGGGCCCACGAGGCAGCGGGCGCGCCCACCGCCCTCGTGGCCAGGTGGATGCCCCCTGTTGTGTTCTCAATGCCAAATATTCTCAAATATTCCAGAAAAATCATATTTAAATTTCAGGGCATTCGGAGAACTTTTATTTTTAGGGTGTTTTTATATTGCACGTATAATTCAGATAATAGACAGAAAATACTATTTTTTCTTTATTTAATATAAATAACAGAAAGTAAAAGGAGGGCACACAAGGTTGTTCTTTCTAACTTCATCCATCTCATGATCATCAAAAGGAATTCATTAGCAAGGTTGATCAAGTCTTGTTAACAAACTCATTTCGCATAACATGGAACCGGAGAAATTTCGAATAACACTATGTTACCTCAACGGGGATATGCACATCCCCAATAATTAGAATATCATATTTCTTCTTGATAGTAGGAAGAGGAAATTCAAAACCTCCAAAAATAATCGATGGAACTTTTCCAATAGAAGTAATACTATGAACTTGAGGTTGTTTCCTCGGAAAGTGTATCGTATGCTCATTACCATTAACATGAAAAGTGACATTGCCTTTGGTGCAATCAATAACAGCTCCTGCAGTATTCCAAAAGGGTCTTCCAAGAATAATAGACATACTATCATCCTCGGGAATATCAAGAATAACAAAGTCCGTTAAAATAGTAACGTTTGCAACCACAACAGTCACATCCTCAAAAATACCAACAGGTATAGCAGTTGATTTATCAGCCATTTGCAAAGATATTTCAGTCGGTGTCAACTTATTCAAATCAAGTCTATGATATAAAGAGAGAGGCATTACACTAACACCGGCTCCAAGATCACATAAAGCAGTTTTAACATAATTTCTTTTAATGGAGCATGGTATAGTGGGTACTACGAGATCTCCTAACTTCTTAGGTATTCCACCCTTAAAAGTGTAATTAGCAAGCATGGTGGAAATTTCAGCTTCCTGTATCTTTCTTTTATTAGTAACAATTTCTTTCATGTACTTAGCATAAGGATTCATTTTGAGCATATCAGTTAATCGCATACTCAAAAAGATAGGTCTAATCATTTCAGCAAAGCCCTCAAAATCCTCATCATCCTTTTTCTTGGATGGTTTGGGAGGAAAAGTTATGGGTTTCTGAACCCATGGTTCTCATTATTTACCGTGCTTCCTAAAAACAAAGTATTTCTTCTCATAACATTGATTCTTTGATTGTGGGTTATCAAGATCAACAGCAGGTTCAATTTCTATATCATTATCATTGCTAGGTTGAGCATCATCATGAACATTATCATTAACATTATCACTAGTTTCAGGTTCATTACCAGATTGTGTTTCAGCATCAGAAATAGAAATATCATTTGGATTCTCAGGTGTTTGAATAACAGGTTCACTAGAAGCATGCAAAGTCCTATCATTTTTCTTTTTCTTCGTTTTAGAAGGACTAGGTACATCTATATTATTTCTCTGAGAATCTTGCTCAATTCTCTAAGGGTGGCCTTCAGGATACAAAGGTTCCTGGGTCATTTTACCAGTTCTAGTAGCCACTCTAATAGCATAGTCCTTATTCCTACTATTCAATTCATTAAGCACATCATTTTGGGCTTTAAGTACTTGTTCTACTTGAGTGGTAACCATAGAAGCATGTTTACTAATAAGTTTAAGTTCACCTTTGAAATTAGCCATATAATCACCCAAGTGTTCAAGCATATCAGCACCGCGTTTTAATTCTCTACCAAAATAAGCATTGAAGTCTTCTTGCTTAACGATAAATTTATCAAACTCGTCTAAGCATGGGCTAGCAAACTTGGTGAATGGGATTTCAGCTATATCATATCTATAGATAGAATTTACCTTTACTACCTGTGTCGGGTTATAAAGACCATGTATTTCATCAATAGGCGGTAAATTAAGACCATGTATTTCTTCAATTGGAGGTAAATTCTTAACATCTTCAGCTTCAATACCCTTTTCTTTCATCGATTTCTTTGCCTCTTGCATATCTTCAGGACTGAGAAATAGAACACCCCTTTTCTTCGGAGTTGGTTTAGGAATAGGCTGAGGGGCTGGCTCAGGAAATGTCCAATTATTTTCATTTGTCAACATATTATTTAATAAAATTTCAGCTTCATCCGGTGTTCTTTCCCTGAAAACAAAACCAACACAACTATCCAGGTAATCACTGGAAGCATCGGTTAGTCCATTATAAAAGATATCAAGTATTTCATTTTTCTTAAGAGGATGATCAGGCAAAGCATTAAGTAATTGGAGAAGCCTTCCCCAAGCTTGTGGGAGACTCTCTTCTTCAATTTGCACAAAATTATATATATCCCTTAAGGCAGCTTGTTTATTATGAGCATGAAAATATTTAGCGGAGAAGTAATAAATCATATCCTGGGGACTACGCACACAACCAGGATCAAGAGAATGAAACCATATCTTAGCATCACCCTTTAATGAGAATGGAAATATTTTAAGGATATAAAAGTAGCGAGTTCTCTCATCATTAGTGAACAGGGTGGCTATATCATTTAATTTAGTAAGATGTGCCACAACAGTTTCAAATTCATAGCCATAAAAAGGATCTGATTCAACCAAAGTAATTATCTCAGGATCAATAGAGAATTCATAATATTTATCAGTAACAAAGATAGGTGAAGTAGCATAAGCAAGATCATATTTCATTCTAGCATTTAGAGTTTTATGTTTAAGCTTAGCTAATAATTTCTTAAGATCACTTCTATCATTGCAAGCAAGAAAGTCTCTTTTAGTTTCTTCATCCATAACATAGCCCTCAAGCACAACAGGTAATTTATATTTATTAGGAGAGCCTTCATAATCACTTTCATCAATATTATCAGTTTCAATAATTTCATTCTCTCTAGCTCTAGCGAGTTGTTCATTAAGAAATTCACCGAGTGGCATAGTAGTATCAGGCATAGAAGTAGTTTCATCATAAGTATCATGCATAGCAGAAGTGGCATCATCAATAATATGCGACATATCAGAATTAATAGCAGAAGCAGGTTTAGGTGTCGCAAGCTTACTCAAAACAGAACGTGAATGAAGTGCAGAGCTAGATGGCAGTTCCTTACCTCCCTCGTAGTTGAGGGATAAATCTTGGGTTTGGATCTTTCAAGTTCTTCATAATGATAAGAAGATATAAATCCCAAGTGACTCAAAGAATAGAGCTATGCTTCCCAGCAACGTCGCCGGAAAATAGTCTTGATAACCCACAAGTATAGGGGATCACAACAGTTTTCAAGGGTAGACTATTCAACCCAAATTTATTGATTCGACACAAGGGGACCCAAAGAATATTCTCAAGTATTAGCAGCTGAGTTATCAATTCAACCACACCTGGAAACTTAATATCTGCAACAAGGTATTTAGTAGCAAAGTAATATGATAGTAGTCATAATGGTAGCAAAAGGTAACGATAGCAAAAGTAATGTTTTTAGTATTTTGTAGTGATCGTAACAATAGCAACGGAAAAGTAAATAAACGAAGAACAATATATGGAAAGCTCGTAGGCAATGGATCGGTGATAGAGAATTATGCCAGATGTGGTTCATCATGTAACAGTCATAACCTAGGGTGACACAGAACTAGCTCCAATTCATCAATGTAATGTAGGCATGTATTCCGAATATAGTCATATGTGCTTATGGAAAAGAACTTGCATGACATCTTCTGTCCTACCCTCCCGTGGTAGCGGGGTCCTAGTGGAAACTAAGGGATATTAAGGCCTCCTTTTAATAGAGTACCGGACCAAATCATTAACACATAGCGAATATATGAACTCCTCAAACTATGGTCATCACCGGGAGTGGTCCCGATTATTGTCACTTCGGGGTTGCCGGATCATAACACATAGTAGGTGACTATAGACTTGCAAGATAGGATCAAGAACTCACATATATTCATGAAAACATAATAGGTTCAGATCTGAAATCATGGCACTCGGGCCCTAGTGACAAGCACTAAGCATAGCAAAGTCATCACAACATCAATCTCAGAACATAGTGGATGCTAGGGATCAAACCGTAACAAAACTAACTCGTTTACATGATAAATCTCATCCAACCCATCACCGTCCAGCAAGTCTACGATGGAATTACTCACGCACGGCGGTGAGCATCATGAAATTGGTGATAGAGGATGGTTGATGATGACAATGCCGATGGATGCCCCTCTCTGGAGCCCCGAACGGACTCCAGATCAGCCCTCCCGAGAGAGTTTAGGGCTCCATATCGTAAAACGCGATGAATCCTTCTCTCTATTTTTTTTCTCTCCGAACACGAATATATAGAGTTGGAGTTGACGTCGGAGGTGCTCCAGGAGGGCCATGAGGTAGGGGGCGCACCCCCACCCTCATGGCTAGGGTGTGGGCCCCCTAGTCTTGATATTTTGCCAGTATTTATTATTATTCCCAAAAATAATCTCCATGAAGTTTCAGGTCATTCCTAGAACTTTTGTTTCTGCACATAAATAACACCATGGCAATTCTGCTAAAAACAGCGTCAGTCCGGGTTAGTTCCATTCAAATCATGCAAGTTATAGTCCAAAATAAGGGCAAAAGTGTTTGGAAAAGTAGATACGACGGAGACGTATCAGCCTACCATCCTGCAATATAGGCCGTCCGATTTATATCTGACGGATAGGAAGAAAACTATGGCAATTTTGCAAAAAGATACCCACACCCCTCTCCACATTTGCAAATAAGGCCTTCCCTCGTTCATCCTTTTTCTCTCACAAGATAAACTACTCATACAAAAGCATCTTGATGTTACATGCAAGGCACGCGGATGTTTCCTGTGGGGTCTCTCCAGCGCGTCGTGGCCGTAATTGGAAGTTGATGCCCCCTGAGATGCCGACGTTGAGGGGCACTCGGATTTTGTCCGATGAGAAGGTAAGATGAGTTTGATCACATAGTAAATGCATTCTAAAGACTATTTCTCTGTCCATTTCCTAATTCTCCCCCTGCTCACTGTTTCAAAGGTTAGGCTTGGTGCGAGTGGAGATTGGCTTGCATATGTACGGGAGGGTACCAACATCAATTTTCACAACATTTACAATGGTGACGCCATTCCCGTAGAACCTTTGTCCAACATTGGGATCAGCCATGCAATGGGCCACCGCCTGAATTGGTACGATGGAACCACGGTGAGATTGAATAATATAGCACGAACCTTGCACATGGCGGTGAAAGGTGGACCATGCTATCTGCGGCCGATTTGTTGCAGTACGAGTACGAAGACGCTGTGCTCCTTTCTAAATGCATCTTCACGGTGACAAACCAGGGGACTTGTTTTGTATGGGACACATCCTATGGTATACTCCCTCTCTCCCAGTTTATTTGTTTTGAATTTTTTTTGTTTTATAACTTTCAAATTCAAATTTAGAGCTCCGCATCACATGTTGAGATTACAATGTCCATTAAATCGTTGCATGCATGTATAGTAAAGAAACAAATCTCGAGTTTGGCACGAGTTGGTGTAGCGGTAGCACCACAAGGCCTGGCGCAAGAGTTACATTTCCCTCTCGGGGCCCTCGGGACTGAGCTTCAGCGCCTTACTACACCTGCCTTTGAGTCAATAACATGTGGACCCGATAGGTGGCTGGTCCACATGTAATTATCCCGAAGGTAGAGGGGCAGTGGGTCCGAGAGGGGTGAGCCGCAGGTCGGGGGACGTGTGGTGTGATGGGTTCGAGCGACGTCATGGGAATCATGTGTGGCTGTGGTAGAAACTTGACGCTCGCCGCGTTTCAGGTGGCCCACATGTCAAGCACACAAAGGCAGAGGGCCGGTGCGGCCGAGACGGGTGAGGCGCATGTCGGGGGATGTGGTGCTGTGGGTTGGAGTGACGTCGTGGGAATCATGAGGGGCAGTGGATGAAATGTGATGGTTGCCATAGTTGAACTTCCATGGACAAGTTGTCATGTCTACGGACACATGCATTGCATACCGTTCATTAGAAGGAGTAGTAGTAGAGAAAGCTAGGGGGATAAATAGTCCTTATAGTCAAGCGGACCCACACTACTACTTGTTTCAAAGACACACACACACCATCGAAATAGTCCATCTATATCAATATACACATAGAGGGAATAATTTTTTTACAAGAGAGGAAATAGTTCATCCATCCACAATGCCGTGCTGCTGGTGCAGCTTCTTCTTCTTCTACTTCTTCTACTTCTTCTTCTTCTTCTTCTTCTTCTTCTTCTCATTTTCTATGGAAGACGGCTTCGCAAAAAGCTCCGTGGACCTTGCAGCTATCTCAAAACTCACACGGGCATCGAGGGCAGCATATTTTATCCTCTCGTAAGTCAAGGGATAATTCTCCCATCCAGACGTCTTTATTGCTAGTGTCTCATCACTCTTCTGAATATTTGTTCCAAGAACAAAATTTGCTACGTCAAATAGGGATGGTGTCGGTTTATCAAAATCTTCTACAGAATTTTTTTTTGGTTTGTACGTCAGCGGTGCTTTTCAAATCAAGGTTGTAGGGATCCAACTTCTGCTTGTCCCCTGCGATGGCCGCCGCATAGAATTATATGTCCCGCCGAGACAAGAAATCATGAAGCTCACCTGGTATGGAGGCCGCGTGTATGATGTGGTACACCAAAACATCATCTTCGAGGCACAGTTGAAGGACGGCAGCGCGTTGGATCTTCCTAGTGGCACGCTATGTGTACTCTGCGTTGAGACCCTTGGGTGGTCCGTGACTGTGACAACTATGCTCAACGAGCCTTCGACGAGGACATGTTAGGTGCTAAAATCCTGCATCTCGATCTCTTTTGCCATTCGGAACCGCTAGACCTGAGGGCATGGGTTTGGAGAATTAGGATTAGATGGCTAGTCTAACTGAAGAAGATGATTATTTAAAGGGGCTTCATAATTACTCCAGGAGGATGTGAAGAGGTTAAAACAATGTGAATGCAGTGTGGTTTGGATGCAAATGAAGATGAAGGAGTAGTGAAGAAGCCGAGGAAAATCGGTTCCCGATGTAGAAGTAAATGGGAGAAGTGGCCTGCGGGCAGTTGATTAGATGGCTAGGTAGACTAAACGAAAAGGCTACGCAGGTAGACTGAGGAGTGGTACATGTCCATGTACGTGCCATCCTTCTAGAGCTACATGTGCCACTGGCTAATTGAGGTCACTCTTTCGAATCACCATGGAGAGACATTTTGTGATTCCTTTTTATTTATGCACCCCTCCTGACAGGTGGGACCTACGCAAACAGACATGTTGTAGCTGGTTCGGATGGATATTGGCATGTGTGCGGGAGACACAACATTCTGTAATTAAGTAATATGCATTTATCATTGAAAGTGCAACTATCCCTGGGTGGTTTTGGTAATTCCTAACAACATATAGCCCATTGAACTAATGCTATTTCAAGATGATCATCTCAGGAAGTTCAGTGATTGGCATGGCATGGATTAGGAATGTGGACCCATCAAAATGCTAAGCACACAAATTGGCTCAAGCTCTAGACTCTACATTTTCATTTTAGTGATCCAAGATCACATTGAGTCCATGGGAAAAGCCAATACTATTAAAAGGGGATGAGGTGTTGCTTAATGGCTTGCTTGCTCAAAATGCTTAGTAATATGCTCCAAAAGCCCTCAACCACTTTCTCATATCCACATATGTCCCAAACCAGAAGTCAAACTCGGCCCCAACGAAATTATCTATCCGGCGCCACCAAGTTCACTTGACATAGCCACTGCTAGAAACCCTAGTTATTTCGGTCTCACCGATAGGGATCTCAGTCTCACCGAGATGAGATTGGAAACTCTCTGTTTCCCTACGTAACGTTTCATTCCAACCAAGATGCGCGATCGGTCCCACCGAGTTCGCAATGCAAACTCTCTGTTTCCCTTTCGTAACGTTTCGGTCTCACCGAAATGAGCGATTCGGTCACACCGAGTTTGCCTGACCAACTCTCTGTTTGCCTATTACATAAATCGGTCCTACCGAGTTTATGTGATCGGTCGCACCGAGATTACGTTATGCCCTAACCCTAATGAAATCGGTCTCACCGAGTTGACATGTTAGTCCCACTGAAAATCCTAACGTTCACATTTTGAACTAAACCGGTCTGACCGAGTTTCATGATTCGGTCCCACTGAGTTTGTTAAATTGTGTGTAATGGTTAGATTTCGTGTGGAGGCTATTTATACCCCTCCACCCACTCTTCATTCATGGAGAGAGTGATCAAAACGTTCTTACACTTCTACCATTCATTTTCTGAGAGATAACCACCTACTCATGTGTTGAGACCAAGATATTCCAATCCAACCATAAGAATCTTGATCTCTAGCCTTCCCCAAGTTGCTTTCCACTCAAATCATCTTTCCACGAAATTTAAATCTTTGAGAGAGGGTTGAGTGTTGGGGAGACTATCATTTGAAGCACAAGAGGAAGGTGTTCATCATCAACACACCATCTATGACCTTTTGGAGTGTGGTGTCTCCTAGATTGGTTAGGTGTCACTTGGGAGCCTCCGACAAGTTTGTGGAGTTAAACCAAGGAGTTGGTAAGGGCAAGGAGATCTCCTACTTTGTGAAGATCTATCCAAGTGAGGCAAGTCCTTCGTGGGCGATGGCCATGGTGGGATAGACAAGGTTGCTTCTTCATGGACCCTTCGTGGGTGGAGTCCTCCGTGGACTCGCGCAACCGTTACCCGTCGTGGGTTGAAGTCTCCATCAACGTGGATGTACGGTAGCACCACCTATCGGAACCATGCCAAAAATCTCCGTGTCAACATTGCATTTGCTCCCTCCAAACTCCTCCCTTTACCTTCATGTGCAATGTTTTACATTCCACTGCTATACACTTAGAATTGCATGTGTAGGTTAATTGCTTGACTTGTGCTAAGTTGCTAAAATCTACCAAGACTTAACATTGGGAAAAGGCTAGATTTTTATTTGGTCAAGTAGTGTAATCACCCCCTCTAGACATACTTTCGATCCTACAATCCTCAAAAAAGAAAAGGCCTTCTTCGCGCTTCCGCATGCACGTGAATTTGGTTCTGCTCGCAATATGGATGATACCTGGAGGATGAAGTTAACCCAAAGGCATGCTAGCACGGGAGACCTATTTCCGCTATACGGTACTACTCATGTTCCTGCTACTCCTACTACTACTAGTAGTAGTAGTAGTAGTACAATTGTGCTACACTTGATAGTCAAGATATTATTCATCCGGTCCTCACAATGAACTGACAAAACCCTGCGCCTGAGGTGACACCAGTCCAGGCGGCATGTTCGGGTTACCAAAGTCCGCCTCACCTTGTGCATTGTGCAGTCATTGTCACCGCCGCTATATAGAATGCCTCGCCTCATCTCCCTTTCCCCTAGCACCACTCCATCTCCATCTCCATCTCGCTGGAGATCCTAAGGTCACTCTTCATTATCTCACTGTGCCCCTACGTACCCTCGCGTCGCTCGCCTCCCCTAGTACCGCTATTCCCTCGCTAGCCGCTCCAGCACCGAGAGCCTTCTCCCCCGTAAATCAAGTCCCCAAAAACCCCACCTTCCAAACTCCACCATGGTCGAACGCGAACTGCGCTGCATCCATATGAGCCGCGATTGGAGCAATCTCCCAGTGACATCCTCGACCTTTGTTGTTTGTGTATGGATATGTTCAGCGCCCTGTGGTTGGCTACATGCTCGAGGGACATGCACTCGGCCATCATCGAAGCAAGGCCTAAGCTTTTCAAGACACCCTGCTTGCTGTTATTTGGTCTTGCTAGATTAGCTCACCATGATACGGAGGTGTACATGATGCCCCACGACTTCAATCCGATCTCCATTAGCCAAAAGTTCTTTGCATGTATGTTGTGGGTCATTGTACATCATTTTCTCTCAACTTCGATCTGATCACCATTGCCCAAAACTTCTTGGCAGGTATGTACTGGGTCGGCATGAACTCCCACTGGATGGCTGCCGTCAGAGAAGATGGGAAAAAGTTGGTTCTCGTGAACTTCCAGACCTCCCATGAGATTATCCTTCCTCTATTGGATTATATAGAGTTTTACCATCGTGGTCCAAGTCATCTAGATTACCACGTCAGTTGGACGGACCTTATTTGGTAGAATATGGTAATCTGCCAAGTGCCCACACGACATGCAGATTATGCAGACTTCAAGCTAATTGCCTTGTTCGACAGCGGACTCGCCTATCTTTACGCAGGTGCCTTCTTTAGGTGGAGACAACTCAACTCATAGTGGATCATCGTCAAAGTTGATACACACTTCTGTGATGCTATTGAACACAATGGCATCATCTACGCGATCGACAAAGGAGATGGCACCACGTATTGCTGGGACGGCACGTGTAAGTTTATTTCGCCCGATGTTAGTGATGATGCCATGAGACTGTTTGAACTTTTTGTGATGATTGGCATATCCCTGTTTGAGCAGAATTAGAGTAGAACTATGGCAATGTATCAGAGACGCTGTAAATTAGCTATATTGGAATGAGTTAATTCATGCGATTGTGACCATGTCATTACAGCCAATTTGTACCCATGAATAATCAAACATTTAGGAAGACATTGATATAGCCTGCAGCCAAAAGAAGGTGAGGATGAAGCGGGGCTGCAAATTATGATGGTGTTGGATCATCCCTCTTTGAATGACTTGTTGTCTTTGCTTCTTGTTCTGGATGGGTAGTCCTCTTTTTTGTTATGCATTTTCCTTGTCATTTGGTCATCCTCGTCTATGTCACTCTTACTATGTAATAGTTGCCTCGATTTAGAATGTCATTCTCGTCTAGATAACGAGAGTCTGAGCGCTGCAGATGGGTGCGTTTTGGTGGTGTAGCAAGACTTCTTATGAACTATCATGTCTTGCTGTTTATTTCAGTAGTAGCCACTTCTTAGTGTTTGAATGTTGTATATATCATTGTTCCGAACTGTTTATTGTCTCGACCTGCAAGTGGGCTAAATGACAGCATCACCATTATCCAGTGTTCAGAGTATATCTCCTTTTTTCAAGTTATAATTTGAGCTCAGTGTCTTTTCGATGATGTACACTTGTTTGGGCCAGTGAGGTGTCGTTGAATATGGGCCGAGTAGTAACGCAATGCCAAACATTTCAATTATGACTCTCAGGCCGGGCTCTCAAAAGATCCTAAAAAACATCGGGCTCTGAAAAAAAGAAAGAATTGGGACACTTGCACGCCGACATGTGGGCGCCACCGCTGTTTTCGTGCGCTTGCGCCCCGAGAGCATATTGGCGCGTGTTCGAAATCCATGCTACATTTTCATTCCCAACCTCCCTCCCCTCCCCAACCTATGGAATCTCGATTCCTACTCCAGTTCCCCAAATCCCCCTCCTGTACTCCGTGTACTCAAGCGCACTATCATGTCACCAGTCAACGCAGATCTCTGACCCGAAGATCCTGAGGTCCGTCCTGCCTTCGGGCGCTGCGTGTTGTCGCTCAATAGTGACATGGCGGCGCTTGACGACCAGTTTGCCAGCAAAGTGCTGATGGTAACCATCAACGGCCAGCCTCCCGTCTCGCTAGACGAGCTTGTCAAAGCTCTTGGCATTGTGCACGACATCCAAATAAGTGACTTGCTCGTCGAAGTCTGTCCACCACCGGATGATTTCTTCGTTAGGTTTCGGAAAACTTTCGACTGCAGTCGTGTGTTCAAATCTTCCTGACATTTGTTCTGCAATAGTGCGCTGGTGACCTTTGATTGGTGGCACCCAGGATGGGGCTTGGTGCCCTCTGAGCTTCATTTTTTAACAAAGCTTACCTTCCACGGCATGCCTCAACATGCTTGGAACAGCGAGTCCATGAATGAGCCTATCAATGACCTTGGAGGTGAGCTCGTAAGTATGTTTGTTCCTCCAGACAGCTAGGCTCTGACGGTTATGGCATGGATGAAGAAGTCGTCCACCATACTGAAGGTGATTGGTGTTGAGATACCATTGCAGGAACTGGGGTTGTACTATTCGTGATCACCAAGGCCACCGCGGACCACGTTAGGGGTGTACCTGAATAGAGTGTTCGTGCATGTCAAAGAAGTGGTCAATCCATCAATCGAAGTCCTGCCCCGCCGCTGGTGCCCGGGTCCGTCGATGACGTCCATTACATGAGTCAGCATCAGACTTTCGCCGTGTTGCTTGGAACGATGGATGGCACAGGGCCTACTCCATCGTGCGGTCGAGGCCACTGCTTCTTTGCTAGAAGAGGCAGGGTTGGCTGCCTGGATGTGCTCTAATTAAATCCGTGCTATAGGTCCGTGCTATAGGTGTGAAGCACTAATGTGCCAGTACATTTGATTGTGACATGTTCTATTTTTTTACCTGGACTTTTTTAGAAAGGGTAGTACGTCAACTTAATGTTCTAGCAGAACTTATATATTGTGTTGTCTGTCTGTTTCTTTGCACAGCATTCAAGATATGTCCCTGTCATTGATAAAGATTATGAACCGTTATGTATGAGTCCATTGGTTTCAACATAGCCCAACCCGTAGTGATCCACTGCTTCCACCCTGATTGTGCCACCTGCGTGAAATATTTGTATGCAAGTTCAGTGTGCTATGATGTTCTATATGATTGTGTCAACTATATATGTTTTTACTGAGCATCATCAATGCGTATGGCTGAAACATGTATTTACAAGCATCGACCGATGGGTCTCTCTCTCTCTCACACACACACACAAACACACATGCAGACAAGCACAAGTGGGACCCGTTGAATTATTTCTTCGCTCGTGACATCTTTTAATTAGGTTCCACTGTACACTAACTTTTTTCTTAAGTTGTTAATTGAGCTCAGTGACGTCAAAAAGTTGTATAGAATCCTTGTTTGGGCCTTTCCGGCGTCACTTAATGTGGGCTGAGTAGCCATGTAAGGTTGTGATGTACTACACATGCCTTTTTTCAACATCAGCAATGCAACTGGGCCGACAGTTGTACACAATCTGGGTCAACTTGTTATTCTCCGCCCCGATGGGCTGCAAATCTTTCCGAGGGATGCATTAGTATCAACAAGAAAATGGGCTTTAAGAAATAATAAATGGGATGTAATTATAAAAACTGGGCAGTAAATATAAAAAATGCACCAAAGACGTAATTAGTTTAAATAATATATCATTTTTGGAATTGAAATTTTCAATTTCATTACTTGTTGCGTGCGCAATATTTCATTGGATTTTATGTAATACAAATTTATTTTGAAATTATATTTAATTTGACTAGAAATTTCGGGATAAAAATATTTGGGATCCCATCGAAATGTGGGAAATTTTATTGAATTCTGTTTTGAGCGGTTGGTTGAAATTATTAATCGTTGTCCTAGCTAGAAAATGGGCTGTACTTTTAACAAAATGTAAATGGGATGTAGTAAATTCCATTAGAATTCAGAAATGGGCTATACATTCTTACAAATCGCAAATGGGATGTAGTAAATTCCATTAGAATTCAAAAATGGGTTGTACAATCTTACAAATTGCAAATGGGCTATATGTTCTCTGCCACACACTTCTGGGACTACTAAGTTGACGCGTCCCCTAAAAAAACAAAAACTAAGTTGATGCGTATGCAAGGCTTTGTCAACTTATAGTCAACACACGGTTCTAGCAGAAGAGGCTGTTGGATGTCCATCCAACAGATGTCGTGTTTCTTCTTCAATCTCAGATATTGTTGCTTCAGTTGCCCAAAAAATGATTCCTCCCCCTGACATCTAGGGCGCACCGTTTTGGAGGCTGGCCTGTGGGTCTACTAAGTTGACGCGTACCAAGGGCTTTGTCAACTTAGTCAATATAAACGATTCTAGCTGCAGTGACCGTACGATGTCCATCCAACGGCCGTCGTGCTTCTTCAACCTCTGGTCTTCTTCCTCCAACCGCCCAAACCAGCGCCGGTCGTGTCGCATGCTCTTGCCTACCGTGTCCGGCTGTGCTGCCACCGCTGCCCATGCCATCCCTCTATACTCACCTACACCTCCTATTATTCTCCGGCGACGACAGCCTCACACCGCAGCCGAAGCAATCAACCCATGTACTCCCCTACGCGTGGGCATCCACATCCACATCTTCCCCGGCTCCGCGTCGTCCCCTTCCTAGGCCTCGCCGTCGTCCACCGCCCTGGTGCTCTCGCCACAGCATGGTGAATGTGGTCAAGGAGCGACTTCCATCGGAAGAGTACTGTACGTGGAGAGGCTGACAGCTAGGTCCACGGCCGCAGCAAGGAAGTGCCTCCTTATTATGCGGAAAATAATGATTCCTCCACCTGATAGCAGGGACCCACCAGACGGGCCACTGTATTTCATGAAATAACGTTTCCCCCTGACTGTTGGGACCCACCAGCTACATCTTCGCACGCAAGGAAGTGCGTCCATATTACGGGCAAAAAACGTGATTCGCCCCGTGACTGCTAGGACCCACCAGCTACATCTTCGCACGCAAGGAGGTGCCTGACAGTCGGGACCCACCTGGTCAAAGCGTATGTAGCGTTGTCATTCTGGTCGCGAACATGTACGTAGATACGATCGGTCTATCTGTAGGCTGCAGCGATGAACTGTGGCCGTGTAAGGAAGGGCACGTGTCGTAGTAGAGGCGCGCTCATAGCATGTACACATACGGACAACCAGGGTGCAAGAAAGTAAATATGGCCATGTACATACATACGGGCGCGGTCTCGAACGCCTACTCATGTATATGTACGGCCAGGGCTCGTGTACATGGCTGGGTCGGAACGGAGAAACTGCGTCGTCGTCGTGTTCATGGGGAGGCAACGGAATGCATCATGTTCATCGGGAGGCAACGGAATATGTGGTGTTCATCATGAGCCAGCCGGGCTGAACGGAACAGCCGATTGAAATGAGGCCTTGTGTAACGCAGAACGGAGGAAATGGCCTTGTGTCCGACCGGCCACTGTTGAAACGGGATCCTGTTCATCGGGAGAAGTATGGCGTACCGCAAAATGGAGGAAACAGACTTCTCTTGGAGCTCCTACGATCGAAATGGGGTCCTATTGATCGGGAGGGGTGTGGCGTATCACAAAACAGAGGAAACAGACTTGTGTTGGAGTGCTACGGTCGAAACGGGGGTCCTGTTCATCGGGAGGGGTGTGGCGTACCACAAAACGGGAATCCATGGGATACTGTTCATCTCCACCGTCGACCTCCTCCAGCCTCCATGGGCTACTGTTCTTCCACTGTCGACCTCTTCCAGTGTCCACCTACGATTGTTCATCCACAGGCTCCTATTCATCCAGCCTCCACCGCTCCTCCACCGGCTGCTGTTCAACCAGCCCTCTCCACGGGGTTCTGTTCAACCACCCCTCCATGGGGTACTATTTATCCAGCCCTCCACCGGCTACTCTTCAACAAACCCTCCACCGGCTACTGTTCAACCAGCCCTCCACGGGGCCCTGTTCATCCAGCCCTCCACACCCCCGGTCCTATTCATGCAGCAGCAACGGCCTCTGTAAGTGCATCTAGTGCCCCTTAGTGATTTTGGTGTATTGAACACTTATAGGTTAAGGGACTAATGCGTTTGTCATTGTACACAGGTCCATAAGTCTATGAGGAGTTTGATATTTACATAGAAAGTCGACCCCTAAAAATTAATGTCTTCAACTGAAGACTTTGGCTTTCTGAAGAATTTGACAGTGAAGAAATTGGCGTGATCCTGAAGACTTGATATTTATGCGGGGAATATGAAGCGTGAAGACTTTTGCTTTCTTAGTTTCATTTTATCTTTCTTGAGTCATAGGAAACACCAAAATATTAAAGGGGGTTGAGGAAAAACTAAGGAAAAGTTTCCAAGTGATGCTCATCTCGAAATCCTACACCTACCAATCCCTTCGATTGAAGCCATTGGAAATCTTATACAGTTTAGTCAATTTCTTCAGTGACAGAGCCAAAGTTCTTCTGGTCTCTGAGGAATTTGTTCTGACTGAGGAGTTAGGAATTCGCCAGTGCGGATTGCCTACAAGTGAGGAACATGATAGCCCTAAGGAATTTGATAGTCAAATTTTCGACCGTTGTTGTGCTATGCGCCAGCTGTCCCAAAATATCTACCCACCTAATGGTCATATCATTGAAGGGCATTTATTTCTTATCATGTCGGGCTGCTCCCTAGGCTATAAATAGCCTCCCCTACAACAACTAGGGGCCCATCCAGTTTGGACCGAATACTCGACCGCTTGTGCCAGATACATGGCACCCCCGAAAAGCCGGCCAATCACACCAACAGGGATTGTTGGGTGTTCAAGCAGGCAGGCAAGTTAAATGCCGAAAATACAGACAAGGGGCTGCATAGCGATGACGACGAAGAGCCCCGGCCGCCGAACAACAGTGGACAGAAGGGTTTTCCCCCACAAGTGCGGACGGTGAACATGATATACGCAACCCACATCCCTAAGAGGGAGCGGAAGCGCGCGTTAAGGGACGTATACGCGGTAGAGCCAGTCGCCCCAAAGTTCAACCCATGGTCCTCCTGCCCAATCACCTTTGACCGAAGGGACCATCCCACTAGCACCCGTCATGGCGGATTCACCGCATTGGTTCTAGACCCAATCATTGACGGATTTCATCTCACTAGAGTCCTTATGGACGGCGGCAGCAGTCTGAACCTGCTTTACCAGGATACAGTGCGGAAAATGGGCATAGATCCCTCAAGGATTAAGCCCACCAAAACGACCTTTAAAGGCGTAATACCAGGTGTAGAGGCCAACTGTACAGGCTCAGTCACACTTGAAGTGGTCTTCAGATCTCCAGATAATTTCCGAAGCGAGGAGCTAATCTTCGACATAGTCCCATTCCGTAGTGGCTATCACGCACTGCTCGGGCGAACCGCATTTGCCAAGTTCAATGCGGTACCGCACTACGCATACCTTAAGCTCAAGATGCCAGGCCCTCGAGGAGTAATTATGGTCAATGGAAACACCGAACGTTGTCTCCGAACGGAGGAGCACACGGCGGCCCTTGCTACGGAAGTACAAAGCAGCCTCTCCAGGCAGTTCCCTAGTCCGGCCATTAAACGTCCGGACACCGTCAAGCGCGCCCGGAGTAACCTACAACAAGACCGCCTGGCACGTTCCGAGCAGGCATAGCAATGCGGCCCCAACCCTAGCCCTCGCAAAAATGCGACACCAGTACTTCGCATACATAACTACGCTCTAGAAATACCATGGGTGCAGGGGGAGGGGCACCATCACGGCACGCCCGAAACACGGCTTAAACCGCACCAGGGGCTGCCGATTTTTTAATTTTCTCTTACTTTCAGGACTCCACTCTTCGGAAGGCCTGTTCGGCAGTTCAATTGCCGCACAAACGATGCAAGAACCAGGGAAGCAGACAAGCCATGCCGCATTACGGAACTCCCAGGTGGTCTCTATCACGAGCAGTATACCTATTTCGCTTACCATTCTGCAGCCTGCCCCTGGAACAGACATGTTAAATAGTCCAACCTTTTGCTTATCGCATTATTTGTATCGTTCTGCTTCGATCGCAACCCTTTTTAATAAACAAGGCATAGATTCTGTCTATTTTTGCATTACTCTTTTTTTTCCAAATATATGTTCCTTAACGACATGTTGCACCCGTACACTTTGGTACGGCCAAAATACGCCAGGGGCTTTAGTACCCCTCAATATGGTGTGAGAAGTCCGAACACTTTAACAAGTGCGGCACCCCGAACTTATAGCATTATATGCATCGGCTCCGAATCATGTCTTGGGTCAATAGTTGGGTTTGCCTGGCTCCTATGTTTTGGTGCCTTACGTTCCGCTATATCGGCTAAGGTAGCACTAGGAGAACTACTACGAGTGTGCCCTAGTTGAGCTGGGTCGAGCACCTCAGTAGAGAAAGCTAAAACTGACTGTCATGATGAAGCGAGAGCTGGTCGCTATTTGAGAGGTTTTTCGAGTCCCTAAAGACTTATGCCGCTTAGAGCGAGGAGTCGGCTCTGTCCGGCCAAGGCGTGGATAGCGCCCCGAACTCGGTCTTCCGAATACCAGGGGCTTCGCCGAAATTTAAAATTATAGAATTCTATGGCTAAGTGAGAGTGTTCAAGCATTATAGTCTGATTGCCTTGTTCGCTGTGCTGAGCGCCTCCCTCGAAGGACCCAAACATGGGAAAAAGAGCGCTCAGGTTTATCCCCAAACACCCCAGCACTAGCGGCACGGGGGCAGAAGCCGACGACTCACCATCTCTCAGAATTGATAAACAGCCGCACAGAAGGTAATATTTTAAATTCTAACAGCATTGCTTAGCGCATATGAACAAGTTTTAAGCGCACAGGACAAAACGAGCGAGTTTTACTCAAAAATTACATCCCTGGAACACTCATTGGCCACAAGGCAGGCACCCTTCAGAACATCCTTATAATAATTCTCGGGCTTGCGATGCTCCTTCCCCGGCGGTGGCCCGTCCTTCACAAGCTTCTCAACATCTAGCTTGCCCCAACGCACCTTAGCACGGGCAAGGGCCCTACGGGCACCTTCAATGCAGATGGAGCACTTGATGACTTCGAGCCTTGGACAAGCCCCCACCAGCCGCCGCACCAGCCCGAAATAGCTCCCAGGCAGAGCCTCTCCAGGCCACAGCCGAACTATGAGGCCCTTCATGGCCTGTTCGGCCGCCTTGTGGAGCTCGACCAGTTGCTTCAGCTGGTCGCTCAGGGGCACGGGGTGTCCGGCCTCAGCATACTGAGACCAGAACACCTTCTCCGTCGAGCTGCCCTCCTCGGCATGATAGAATGCGGCAGCATCGGACATGCTATTGGGAAGATCTGTGAATGCTCCTGGAGAGCTCCGGATTCGGGTAAGTAACAAGTAACATACGTTTACGTGTTTGCTTTGCATAAAGAATGCCTTACCCGCCGCTATCTTTTTCACCTCATCCAACTCCTGGAGGGTCTTCTGGGATTCGGCCTTGGCAGACTTGGCATTTTCAATAGCCACCGCTGGCTCGGACGCTCGCGTCTTTGAGTCAAGCTCCAAACTCTCATGTTTTTCCATGAGTGCCTGGAGCTCCTGCCGCACCTTGCCAACCTCGGCCTCATACTTCTCCCGCTCGGTGCGCTCCTTGGCAGCCCTCTTCTTGGCCTCGAGCAGCGCTTGCTTAAGGGTCGCCACCTCAGACGTTGCCCCTACAATAGCCACGATAATCCTGTCATTTTTTGCAATTGCACCTTTATATATATATATATATTTAAACAAGGTATTTCTTACCTTCCTTGTCCTCGAGCTGCTTCTTGGCACGCCCGAGCTCTTGCTCGGACTGCTCGAGGTTCTGCTTTAGCATGACCACTTCTGCAGTCAGTGCGGCGGATGCCAGCAGAGAAGCTTGCATACGCGTATTGACTCCTTTTTGTTAGACTCCTGCGAATTTTATTTGATCCTCTATTCGGCTTTTCTTCCCGAACGCCAAACAGAGCATCAGGGGCTACTGTCTATGCGGTAATATTATTTACACATTCTTTACTTACCTCGAAGCCTGTTAAAAGGCTAGTACAAGCTTCAGTCAGTCCGCTCTTGGCGGACTGAACCTTATGGACCACCGCACTCATAATGGTGCGGTGCTCCTCGTTGATGGAGGCGCCTTCGAGCACCTCCAACAGATTGTCCGGCGCCTCCGGTTGGACGGGGGTCACCGGCACGGTGGGCTTGCTCCTCTTGGAAGGAGGTCGCCCGCCGGACTCTGGAACCTTTGAAGGTTCCGGAGCGGTGTCCGGCCTAGAGCCGGACTTGGAGCCCTGGGGGGTTCTATCCCCTTCACTCCTGGGGTCCGGGAGGTCGCCTTGCGGCGCCTCCAGGACCACCTCCTCCTGGCTTGGAACCTGTTGGGACAACACTTCGGTGTCGTCCGTAGGACGGGGGGGAGGAAGCCGTCGGAAGCGCATTCACATCTGACGAGTCTAGTGAACCGCTCGACGATGCGTCGAGCCAGTCTTTGGGTGGGATGCATAAACATATTCGACATAAGGGAAAGTTGTGCAATAAAGGAATACTATGAATTAGTCTGGTATCCGGATACTTACGATTTAGCCAGGGGCTTGGCGCTGAGCGGCCACTCCCCTTCGCCATCGTCGGCATCGATGGAGTAGTCCGGAGGAAGGGTTTTCCCCTTCTTGGACCCTTCGGCCTCTCCAGTTGGGGCGGCCTTCCTTTTCTACCCTTCCCCCGCTGGAGGGGGAGGGGCCTCTTCTTCCTCCTCCTCGTCTTCATGGGAGAACTGCGTCTTGGAGTCGTCGGATGAGGGATCTGACACCTCCAGGCGCCGGGCACTCTTTCGAGTCCCCGTGGCCTTCTTCTTGGCCTTCTTCTCCGGCACCACATGGGGTGCCGGAACCAGCAGCTTCGCCAAACGAGCGTCCGCTGGGCCTTCGGGCAAAGGAGCCGGACAGTTGATCTGTCCGGACGTCTCCTGCCAATCCTGTCAAAGGTAAAACTATGAAAAACTGATACCCTGTAAAAGGTAAAAACAGCTCACCGCATGAGCATGACGCTGCGTACTGAATCCGCGATCCTCGGTAGCAGATGCGGGGGCCTCGGCGCCCTTGAAAAGCACCTGTGGGAATCTTTGTACGTCGTGTCGAAGAGCCTGCTCAGAGTTCGGTGCCGCGCCGGGTCGAACTCCCACAGGTTGAAAGCCCGTTGTTGACACGGGAGGATCCGACAGATGAGCATAACCTGGACTACGTTGACAAGTTTGAGCTTCTTGTCCACCAGGGTTTGGACGCATGTTTGGAGTCCGGTCAGCTCTCCCTTTTTACCCCATGACAGGCCCGTCTCCTTCCAGGAGGTGAGCCGCATAGGGGGTCCGGATCGGAACTCGGGGGCTGCGACCCATTCAGGGTCGCGCGGCTTGGTGATGTAAAACCACCCTGATTGCCACCCCTTCAGGGTCTCCACAAAGGAGCCCTCGAGCCATAAGACGTTGGGCATCTTGCCCACCATGGCGCCTCCGCACTCCGCCTGGTTGCCGCGCACCACCTTCGGCTTGACATTGAAAGTCTTGAGCCATAGGCCGAAATGGGGGCGGATGCGGAGGAAAGCCTCGCACACGATGATAAACGCCGAGATGTTGAGGACAAAGTTCGGGGCCAGATCATGGAAATCTAGGCCATAGTATAACATGAACCCCCGGACAAATGGGTGGAGAGGGAAGCCCAGTCCGCAGAGGAAATGGGGGAGGAACACCACCCTCTCATGGGGCCTAGGGGTGGGGATGAGCTGCCCCTCTTCAGGAAGCCTGTGCGCAATGTCGTTAGACAAGTATCCGGCCTTCCTTAGTCTTTTGATGTGTCCCTCCGTAACGGAGGAGACCATCCACTTGCCTCCCGCTCCGGACATGGCTGGAGAAGGTTGAGGTGGGGAGTGCGGACTTGGGCGCTGGAGCTCGGGTGCGCAAGAATGGATAGGCAAAGGAGGAAGAAGGCGTAGGTGAAAAGGTGGATCCTTATCCCCTTATATGGGTGGACGCAACTATGTGTCCCCACCAGCCTGGTAAAACTCGCTTATCCCCAAGCGCCATAATCAATGGTGCAGTTGGGTTACCCACGCTCGTATTGATGAGAATCCCGGAATAAGGGGACACGATCTCTGCTTCGACAAGATGTGCCAAGGAAACCGCCTCGCATGACGCGATGAGGTGGGATAATAAAACGATTCGAATAAAGGCTTGGCTGTGGTGCGTCACACTACAGAATACGTCAGCAGATTAGAGTTGTGAAAATATTATTCTCTCTATGGAAATATGTGGAAACTTATTTTGCAGAGCCGGACACTATCTTTGTGTTCAAAATCTTCTATGAAGTACTTGGAGGAGGAACCCGCCTTGCAATGCCGAAGACAAACTGCACGCCGGACTCGTCATCATTGAACCCTGGTTCAGGGGCTACTGAGGGAGTCCTGGATTAGGGGGTGTCCGGATGGCCGGACTATACCTTCAGCCGGACTCCTGGACTATGAAGATACAAGATTGAAGACTTCGTCCCGTGTCCGGAAGGGACTTTCCTTGGCGTGGAAGGCAAGCTTGGCGATACGAATATGTAGATCTCCTACCATTGTAACCGACTTTGTGTAACCCTAACCCTCTCCGGTGTCTATATAAACCGGAGGGTTTTAGTCCATAGGACAACATACAGAACAACAATCATACCATAGGCTAGCATCTAGGGTTTAGCCTCTCCGATCTTGTGGTAGATCCACTCTTGTACTACCCATATCATCAATATAAATCAAGTAGGACGTAGGGTTTTACCTCCATCAAGAGGGCCCGAACCTGGGTAAAACTTCGTGTCCCTTGCCTCCTGTTACCATCCGGCCTAGACGCACAGTTCAGGACCCCCCACCCGAGATCCGCCGGTTTTGACACCGACAGAGACCTATTCTGCACAACTCCAAAAATCTTGAAACTCCACGGAATACCTTATAATAAATAATGAAAAATCCTCGCCAAAGATGAAGACCAGGGGGGCCACACCCTTTCCACGAGGGTGGGGGGCGCCCCCCCCCCCCTAGGGTGCGCCCCCTACCTCGTGGGCCCCTGGTGGCTCTCCGATGACCATCTTCTGCTATATGAAGTATTTCATCGAGAAAAAATAAGAAGCAACCTTTCGGGACGAAACTCCGCCGCCATGAGGCGGAACCTTGGTGGAACCAATCTAGGGCTCCGGCAAAGCTGTTCTACCAGGGAAACTTCCCTCCCGGAGGGGGAAATCATCACCATCGTCATCACCAACGCTCCTCTCACCGGGAGAGGGCAATCTCCATCAACATCTTCATCAGCACCATCTCCTCTGAAAACCCTAGTTCATCTCTTCTATCCAATTCTTGTCTCCAAGTCCGGGATTGGTGCTAGTAGGTTGCTAGTAGTGTTAATTACTCCTTGTAGTTGATGCTAGTTGGTTTAATTGGTGGAAGATCATATATTCAGATCCTTTATGCATAATATTACCCCTCTGATTATGAACATGAATATGCTTTGTGAGTAGTTACGTTTGTTCCTGAGGACAAGGGAGAAGTCTTGCTATTAGTATTCATGTGAATTTGGTATTCGTTCGATATTTTGATGAGATGTATGTTGTCTAGCCTCTAGTGGTGTTATGTGAACGTCGACTACATAACACTTCACCATTATTTGGTCCTAGAGGAAGGCATTGGAAAGTAATAAGTAGATGATGGGTTGCTAGAGTGACAGAAGCTTAAACCCTAGTTTATGCATTGCTTCGTAAGGGGCTGATTTGGATCCATATGTTTCATGCTATGGTTAGGTTTACCTTAATACTTTTGTTGTAGTTGCGGATGCTTGAAATAGAGGTTAATCATAAGTGTGATGCTTGTTCAAGTAAGAACAGCACCCAAGCACCGGTCCACCCACATGTCAAATTATCAAAGTATCAAACGCGAATCATATGAACATGATGAAAACTAGCTTGACGATATTCCCATGTGTCCTCGGGAGCACTTTTCCTTATATAAGAGTTGTCCAGGCTTGTCCTTTGCTACAAAAAGGATTGGGCCACCTTGCTGCACTTTATTTACTTTTGTTACTTGTTGCTCGTTACAAATTATCTTATCACAAAACTATCTGTTACCACTTATTTCAGTACTTGCAGAGAATACCTTGCTGAAACCCGCTTATCATTTCCTTCTACTCCTCGTTGGGTTCGACACTCTTACTTATCGAAAGGACTACGATAAATCCCCTATACTTGTGGGTCATCACTCCTCTCCATCGGACCTGAGCTCAGTCCTCTCCATCGCCATGCCGCCGAATCGGATGGAGAAAGGGAAGAAGCCAATGTCCTCAGCCAGCCCGCCTTTGGCTGTCGAGCCCGCTATCGGCCGATCGCGGGTGCTCAATGAGCAGGCCATGGACAAGGTCCGCCTTGCGCTCGCCACCAGCTTCAACGAATGGGGAGGGACGGCGACCTGGCCTGCATCCCGAGCTTCTATCGACAGAACAGCCATCGAGGTCCAGTTCTTCATCGACGCCCTATGGGCCGGTCTGGTCCCCCCCTTCTCCGCCTTCTTCAATGCCGTGCTTTCCCATTACCAGATTCATCTCCTGCACCTAGATCCCCAATCTGTCGCTCTTCTTGCCATCTTTGCCTTTGTCTGCGAGGCCATGGTGGGCATTGCCCCCTCCATGGCCCTTCTGCGCCATTTCTTCTCGCTGCACCTGACCGACCCCCAGCAATGCTTGGGGAGTCTGAGCTTCCAGGCCGTGGCGGCGACGGACAGCTCAGGGATTGACTTTGAACTACCACCGTCTACGAGCGGGGTCCGGATGCGATGCGTGTATGTGGATGTCGGAGTGCTCAGCCCTTTGCTCTTGCCTCCGTCTGCGCCCGCCGTCCACAGCTCCGACTCGGCTCACAAGAAGCTTACGAGCCCCCACCTTGCCTTCATCTGGCTCCGGCGGAAGAGGTTGAAAGATCTTGGCTTGACCGCACCCATGGTGATGAAGAAGTTCCTCCCACGCCGTGTCGCCCCACTCCGGCACCATTCTCAGTCGATGTGGGCCTTATTTGTCGGCCCGGATCGCATGAGCCTTTAGGAGTCATAGCTTCCGCTCGAGGCACGAAGCATGGTGCTCGAGGTCCTGGCAGGCGACCCCTCTCCAGCCGATTTTCCACCGGAAGAATGTCTCTTGTACTGTTGCTCAAACAGGGTGGAGTTCGCGCGGCAGATGCCCCCTTTTGACGAATGGGGGCTGCGTCCGGTTGGCCTTGAGGAGTCCCATCAGAACCCCGTCACTGTGGTTCCCCTCCTTGTCGCCAATGCCGAACTTGCCCCAAGAGTGGACGCAGGGGGAAAGCACCACCGTAGGCCGGAGGCGCAGGTGCCGAGGTGTCGAAGCCGCCCGCTGTTCCTGAGGCGTCATCTTCGGGAGCCCGGAACTCTCGCTCCGAGGTGGATGTTGAGGGGCCGACGCAATCCGCTGCTCCTGAGTTCGAAGCTCCCGAGGCCTCTGGAGGCCGTCGTGAGGCGGAACTCGATGGCTCTCCCCAACTTGGTGCTCCTGAGGTCGTCTCCTCGGGCGGTTCACCAACCGCGCTCTGCGTTGGTCGCCATGTCCAGCGCTTTGGCCGGCTCCGTGTAGACTTCGATGCGCTCCACAAAAGGAAGGGGTCCCCAAGCTGCAGCAGCGATGCCTTCCGGCCGTCGAACTAGAGGAACTACAATGCCATAGATTGAGTAAGTACCTTATCTTTGTAATTGCTTGAGTTCTGCTCCCCTTTCTGACGGTGGCTCTTCAGGATCCCATCTGCTAAGGCCGCGAAGCCCCCCAGGAAGCAACCTCCTCCCGCCTTGAATCTCCCGCTGGCCTTGAGTGTCCCAAGCCAGCATGCTGCCTCCAGCGCAAGGTCGGCTGGAGAGGCAGACACGCCAGCTTGGCGCCTCGAGCCCGCGGTCCTGCCGTCTCTCCTTCGTGGCCTCGTCGGGGGTGCGACGAGCATGCCAAGGGCTCCTCCTCTGGTTGTAGACAGAGGCTGCATGGCTTCGGTCTTGGTCCCTTCTTCAAGTAGCGGGCCTCAGCCCAACCAGGCCCCTGCCGAAGCCTAGTCGGCGACCGAAGGAGTGCTACCCCCAGCCCCTGCGGAAATGGAGCGAGCCGCTTCGGATCCCGTCGGCGACTCCCGCTGTGGAGGACCGAATCGACCGCGTGCTCAAGTTTGCGTAAGAACGGGGTGTCATCCGCCACGAGCTCTTTCGAGAGGCGATGGGCGTGATGAGCCGGCTTGGCAGAGAGCTTGCGGATGTAGACGCGCACCTCGAGGCCGAGGGTCTTCGGCTGATGGAGGTGTGGCATAAACTGAAGGTGGCCATCAACCTCGGGCGCCACCAACGCGAGCTTGATAACGCGAAGGCTGAGGCGTCTCTTGCGACCTCACGAGAACCTTCTGCCCGAGCCTTGGAAGATGCCTGGGAAGCTGATCATCGCCGCTAGATCGCAGAGAAACGCGTGTGGGAGCTCCAAGCTTGGAGTGCCTCCCTGGAGCAGCAAATGGAGGCATGCAAAGCCGCCCTAGCGTTGATGAAGGGGACGCCTGCCGAGCAGGAAGAGATCCTGAGGCGGGAGGTAGCGCTGGCGCTATAAGCCATGGAGCGCAGCCTTGAGCTTGAGCGGCTGGAGACGAGGGAGCGCCAAGTCGCCCAAGCGGAGGATGTTGTCGGCGCGTGCAAGGCCAAGGCCTAGGAGGACGTCGATCGCCGGGTGGCCAAGGCTCGCGAGGATCTTGTGGGCAGGTATGACTTGAAGTTGAAGCTCGTGGTAGCTGAAGCCGTGGGCAAGACTACTGCCCTCAAGTATGGGTTGGCTGAGGCGGGACAGCACTAGGAGGTCGCCATAGTGGCCCTGGCCTCAGTGCAAGCCGAGCTGGCTTCTGCCTGTGCCGAGCTGCTTTCTCTTCAGCAGCGGGTCGCTAGAGCCTAGTCCTCCGCGCAATAGAGTAGGGAGGAGGCGCTCCGGCGGAGGACGCTGGAGCGCAAGCACGCCCCCATGCTCCAAAGCCTCAGGGTCAGAGCCAATGCGGCGCTGGGCGCCATCTGCAACAAAGACGCCCCACATCCTCATTCGAATCATTACACCAGTCATCTCCTCTTCTTCACTGACATGGTGACACGCTTGGAGAATCGATCCGAGAGGGCTCGCAAGCTTGTCGAAGCGAGGAGCCGCGGCTTGCTCAGGCGCGTGTTCTCCCGCGTCTTCAGCCACCTCTAGAACACCTACCCCAACTTCAATTTTGACGCCGCCATTGCCCATGTGCCTAAAGCCATCTGGGGCGACCTGGCGTGCTGGGTAGAAGACAATGTGCACGCTCTAGTCAGGGCCTTCTCCTTCGAGGACGACACGGTGGTGGTCGTGGTGGATGAAGGTCACGTGGTCGATGAAGGTGCGGGCGACGCCGGCAATGGTGATGGTGATGTCGGAGACAAGGATGGTGATGCCAGCGATGATGACGGCGACGCCAGTGACGCGTCTGAGGGCGACCCGGAGGACGCGGTGAGCGATATGTCCGATTGAGCCCATGCTTCCTTGTCGCCGACCCTGTATGTGAAAACTTGGGCATGGCCCTGAAAGTTGTAAGAGCACTTTGGGAGGGGGAGCCCCTCATGTAAAAAAATTACTACCACTATTCCTTAGGCCAAGCTGAGGATGCATTTTTATGAGCCCGTGAGCCCCGTCGCGAGCTTACTGCTGCAGTTTACCTTAGTCAGGGTTGGTTCCCGACCGGCTCGTGCAGTCGTGAGCTTCTGAGGAGCCTGTCGATCCGTCCGAGAGGGCCTCGCGAGAAGCGAGCGCCTTCCATAAAAGGCCGCGCGCGCCGCGTGCGTGCGGCGTGCCCAGCCCCTGCTCACGAGGGGGAGGCATCAGGTGCGAACTCCGAATCAGGGCAGTGAACCAGATTGCAAGAAATCGCACGAGTGGAGAAAAGACACCCCCTGCGCACACCAATGTAAAATCCACTTCAAATTTAAATCCAAAACCAGAAAACAGGGCTACAGAAGAGAGTTTAAAAGAAAATGGCCGCGTCCGGCGCCTAGTCTAGTCTTCTTGTCTTCTCACCAGCGCGGAGCTAAGTGATGCCACTAGTACGTGGGAGGGAGCCCCGAAAGCCCGAGGGCGGCACTCCTGAGACTTCGGAGCATGTACAGCTTCACTAATTATTACGTGAGAGTGTCACGAGTGTAATCTTCACAGGAGTGAGCCTTACTTCTTATCACCAGACGAGGGCCCCGCCTTGCGCCACCCTCGACCACCATTGGTGCGTCCGGAAGCCAGGATGAAGCCAAGGGGCAAAGGGGATGCCAGCAGCGCCCTCGGCGACCACGGGTCCTCTGCCGGGGGAAGGCTCACCGACAGAGGGCCAACCTCCGAGGGACGCCCTGCTCCACGTGATGCGGGGAGGGACCTTGCTCCCGACCCCTCCCCTGCAGCCCACAGTGCGCTCCTCCTGGCGGAAGGGAGGCTGTTGAGCTGGGGATTAGTGGTACCCTGTAGCTGTTGTCGCCGGCATGGTTGGTGAGGCTCCCGGAGGGCTCGTGGCAGGCCTCAGCTTCCAGTGCCTCCTCTTCCCAGCCCGGCTCGAGGAACGAGCCAGGGTCGTCTTCCAGCGCATACTCCTGGTCCATCATGCGAGGCATGTAGGCCTCCGAGGCCACCGCCCCGAAGTCCTCGCCGAAGTGCCCCACGCTCCATGTTGCCAGGCCCAGCGCGCCGCCCTGAGGATGGTAGGGTGGCACTCCGTTGAGGCCGCGGGTGGCGATGCTCATGCTCGCGCCCATCGGGGGTGGCACGGGTGCAATTGGTCGACCGGTGCTACTGATCATGTCGATGTCGATGAAGCCTCCCGACGCTCCTGGGGTCACGCAGGCGCGGCGACGCCTGCCATGTGATCCGGTCGTGGCCTGAGGCGTGAGCAGGGAGCAGAAGGGCGGTGCTCTGGAGGCCGCGGCGTCCAGTAGCTCGGCGACGTGCCCCAGCAATGCATCCCAGCCACTCTCCATCAGCCGGCATCGCAGTAGCTCCCGAGCCACTGTGAGCTCGGCCCTCATGTTTGCTTATTCCCGTCGGGTGTGCGGCATCGTTACCGTAGCATGGCTTGAGGCCCTTGCGGCTGCCCGCGCTTGTCGTGGAGTGAGGGTGGATGGCGTTTGATAGCGGCACCCGCACCCCGCAGCGTTTGGCGGTGTGCGTGCCGCCTAGGCCGCAGGGTTGAGGTCTTCTTGGGCAAACGGCGCCGCCCGGGCCGGCCAAGCTGCTCAGTGGTCGGCGTTGGTCCTTGGGTCACTAGACATCGGAATCTCTATGTGTTGGCGGATCAACTGGCGGAGGAGAAGCTCCGACGCACCCCTACCTGGCACACCAAATGTCGGATTTCGGGTTCCGGCAAAACCCTTGAGGTTCGAACACTGGGGTGTGCACAAAGATCTCTCCCCCTCTCTAGCTCGCACACATCATGATCACACGGCCTAGCTCGACGAACCCAAAGAGCACGAGACACGAGAGTTTATACTGGTTCGGGCCACCGATGTGGTGTAATACCCTACTCCAGTGTGGTATGGTGGATTTCCTCTCGGGAAGAGGATGAACAGTTACAAGGGAAGAACAGCCTCCTGAGGAGAGGTGTTCTTGTGCTTGGTGAGTTGATGCGGTCCAGTATCCGATCAGAATGCCTCCCTATGGGGGTGGCTAGTCCTATTTATAGAGGCCCGAGTCCTTCTCCCAAATATTAGGCGGGAAGGGATCCCACAACGGCCAATTTGAAGGGTGACAGCTAGTACAAGCTATCCTGACAAAAGTAGTCTTTGCCTGCCAAAGGCTTTGGCGGTGCCGCCGCCTTGGGCTCCAGGGTGACCTCCGTCCTGCTGTCCTGCTGGTCTTGGTCTTGCTGCTCCGAAATGGAAATCTTTGCCTGATGCCCCGGGACTCCTCGTCTGCGCTTGCCTCTTTAGCTTCAAAGAGGAAGCGAGGACACTGTGCGCGCTAGTGTCTGCCTGGCTCTAGTCATCATGGCTTGCGTCACAGGAACCACGCGAGGTGTCCCTTGCCTTGATCTCTACGCCGCTCATGAACCAGCCTGGTGAGGCCGCCCCTAAAGAGGTCTTGCGTCGTCCACCTCACGAGACTTGGCCCCTCGCAAGGGTCTTGAGTGTTTGCTGGTGAAGATGGGCCGTACGGGGCCGCAGGCAAGCAAGTCTGAGGACCCCCATTCCCGGAACACCGACAGAGAGCATCCCATCTACCGAGGACTTTGAGCGAAAATCATCAAGTGAGGAAAGACCCAAAACCCCAAACCGAACACCTACAAACCCAAAGTGATTGAGCATCACTGAAGAGATTGTTCCATTGGGAAACCGACGCCTGTTACCTTTGAGGACTGTGCATCCTTCAAATGGTTAGGCGTCATGGTCGAGAGCATCCAAGAAGAAATTGTGGGTCGCCGTGTGACCAAGTTTGTGAAGGTTTGGAATTGACCTGAAGACTTACCACGAGTGATTGGGCGAGATCTGTGTGACCTTTGCTCAAGGAGAATACGGTGAGGACTGTGTGTCCGAGACTGTGTGTCCTCAGGTTTAGATACCTAGCCGCTCCAACCAGAAGTACAACTGTCATAGCAGTTGGAACTGGTCTACCAAATCGTTGTCTTCACCGAGCTAACTGGTTCTATTTCTTCAACCCTTTAATTTCCTCATTACTATGTTGTTGTACCTGATCGTTACTGTTTGAAGACTTTGACCGTAGACTTCCTCAATTTCTTCAGTCAGTTTGTCCTCAGCCTGCTTATCCTATGTTTACACTACTTGTACTCTGCGCTTGTTTTCATTTCTTCATGATGACTGTTCTATTACTCTGTTATGCTTGCATCAGAGTACTAATTCCGCTGCTAAGTAGTTCGTTGCTTAGGAATTTCCTCACCCTAAAATTCCTCGGTGACGAATTTGTAAATATAGCCTATTCACCCCCTCTAGTCAATATAACGCACTTTCAATTGGTATCAGAGAGAGGTACTCCCTTGTTCTGTGTGATTTTGGTTTAACCGCCTGGAGTTTCACTTAGGTCGACCATAGGTATGATCAAGGTCTCTGTTGGGTGTCCTACCTTCGATGGGATAGACTACCCTTACTGGAAGAATAAGATGTGAATGCATCTTGAGGCAATTGAAAACTATCTCTGGTATGTTGTGGAAAATGGTGTTCCCTCTGTCGCTCCTACCATCAACGTTGATGATGTGAAGAGATTCAAGCAACTCGACTCTCAAGCAAAGAATATCATATGTGGCTATCTAAGCAAAGGATAGTATGGTAGAGTGAGTGCTTTGGAGACAGCAAAGCTTATCTGCGAAAGGTTGTCCAAGATCAATGAAGGAGTCTCAACACAGCGTAACTCTAGAGTTGACATTCTTCACAATCTCTTCAACCACTTCAAAAGACTCGATAATGAAATGTTCAGCAAACCTTCGATCGCCTCACTGACATTTCAAATGAGCTTCAAGCACTTGGTGCCACTAACATCACCGACCATGAGGTGGTGAAGAAATTCCTGAGATTGCTTGATTCCTCATTTGATACTCTGGCACTGATGATACAAGAACGTGGATACTACAAGTCACTTGATCCCGTTGATATCCTTGAGAGGCTAAACACACATGAGTTCCAACTTGCTGAGAATAGAGATCTCTATGGACTGAGCTATGGTAGATCACGCGCACTGAAGGTCAAGGCCATATCTAAATCCGAAGGTGAGGATTTTGGTAGCAGCCTTGGTGATCCTGCAGAACTGAGCCAGGAGCTAGCAATGCTCATGAGGAAATTCCAGAAGTTCTCAAGACATGGTCGCTTTGGCAAGTCCTCAAGAAGTGATGACATAAGATCAGATTCCTCATCCCGTGACTACAAGAAGAGACTTTGCCACAAATGCAAGAAACCCGGTGACTACATTCAAGATTATCCTCAGTGGGAAAAGGAATCAAAGAAGAAGAACTACAAGGCCTGCAGTTCTGATGATTCAAAGAAGAAGAAGGAATCGTCAAAGTCCTCTTCATCAAAATCCTCAAGGTCTTCATCTCACAAGAAGAGCAGCTCCAAGAAGGCTCGAGCATTCATTAGCAAGGAAATGGACTCTGAGGCTGAATCTGAGGAAATTGAGGAAGAGGAGGCATCTAAGGAGTCATACTCTGGTGTTGCGAGCTTAGCCCTCGCTACTGAGTTCATCATCAAGTCCATCTTCAACTATTAGGAAAATGATCTCCCCAACACTGCTGATGACGGCAATGATGACTACGCTACCACCTATTGCCTCATGGCAAAAGGTGCAAAGGTACTCAAATATCCCTCCTTTGAATCAAGTGAGGATGAATCTGATGAAAACCTCAAGCCTAGCTATTCTGAACTTGCTAAGATTGTTGTGAAACAACAAGAGGCTCTTGAAAAGATTAAAAATATGCTAGACAAAAGCGATGATATGTTGGGTGAAGAAATGGATCGCACTAAAACTTTGACTGAAAATATCCAGAGACTTCAGACTAAGTTTGACAACCTTTAGAGTCATCATAACACTCTCTTATCTGATCATGAGAAGCTTTCTTATGAATTTCTTCAAGAAAGCAAGACCTTGAGCAGCTAAGAGTGAGTTCTTGAGATCTTCAGAAGGAACACGATTCATTACTTGCTCAACAAATCAGTTCCACTCAGGTTGAATTCAACCCACCATGTTTGAAATTCATTGAATGTGAATCTGCTAATTCTTCACCTGAAAGTTCAAATGCTTCTATTGCTGCAAATTCTTCAACTGTCTCTGCTATCACTAATTCCTCAGCTGAGGATGCTGATAGTATCACTGACCATGCAGGGCTGAAGTAATTGTATGTCACAGGCATGTACAAATGCCTCAAAGGGCATCAGGCACTTTGTGATGTGCTTAAAAAGCAGATCCTCAACAGGAATCCTAGGAAAGATGGAATTGCCTTTGAGAGGAAACTCAATGATGATGGGACCTACTGGAAACCTGATCAGTATCCCAAAACCTCATGGGTTGCTGCAAACGGACCTTCAGTGGATCATCTACCTTATCTGGTTTTACATGTGAATCTTCATATTCTTCTAATGATTCATTTGACTCCAATTATAAACTGTTCAAAAATCAGAATGGTGAAGTATTTCCTAGATATGTTGGCACTAACTGCAGGAATGATTCCCCTGTGAAGAAACTCTGGGTTCCCAAAGGGTACCTTGAAAGTCTTCAGGTGAATGTCATCATGACACCACCTGTGAAGAATAGGAACCCCAGATCAAATTCTTCATATGGACCAAAGTCTTCATATGGATCCAAGTCCTCATATGAACCACATTCCTCACGTGGATCAAATTCCTCATATGGATCAAAGTCCTCATATGAACATCATCGTGCTAACACTTCTTCGCAGTGAAGATCTAAGGATTATGAATATGTGCATTATTCTTAAAATATTTATGTTCATAAGACCTCGAAGAATTTCTCTACTTATTCATATGCTTACTCTAACCCCTCTCATGTGAAACAAAGTGGATTGTCTTCAATGCCACCTTTCTCTTATGGAGCTCGCAGAATCATGAAATCTTTGCCACCCCTCCAGATGTGGGTGGTGAAGAAAAATAACTAATCTCTTATGCAGGGTCAGGTCTCTAGACGAACTTAAACGTCTGAAGAATTTGCTGGAAACTTGAATATGCTTGAAAGGATGCAAGCTAATCATGAAGAAATGAACCTTCATTTCTCTCATCCTCATACTGCTTTACCTTTTCTCTTGCTTGATGAAATTGATCTGATTAATTTGATGTCATATTCTTTATTGATGAAGTATATGAGTTCATAAGTTGCACTAATTCATATGCAGGATGATCAACCCAAAGCCACTGAGTGGGTCCTCGACAGTGGATGTACAACTCACATGACTGGTGACAGGAAAATATTGATGGACACTACTTTATCTCCATCGCATCTGAAGCATATCACCTACGCTGACAAAGGCAAAAGCAAGGTATTTGGTCGAGGCAAGTTTGCAATCTCAAAGGATCGACACATGGACAAAGTCATGCTTGTCGAGTCCTTAGGGTTCAACCTCATGTCTGTCTCAATGCTTTGTGATCTTGATATGGTTGTTGTCTTTGGAAAGTATCATTGTGTTGCGATCATGGAAGCTAACAATTCCAAAATCTTGGAAAGCCGGCTATGGCATCAATGACTTGGTCATGCTGGCCTGAGGAACTTGCACACTCTAGCAAAGAAGAAGCATGTCATTGGCATCGAGGGTGTAAAATTCCTCAAGGACCATCTGTGTGGAGATTGTGAAGCTGGAAAGATGACCAAGGCCAAGCATCCCTCAAAGACCATCATGACTACCACTCGTCCATTTGAATTGCTTCACATGGATCTCATTAGCCCTACTCATTATGCCACATTTACTAATGATGCATCTTTATATGGCTTTGTCATAGTTGATGACTATTCTTGTTACACATGGGTGCATATCATCACTTACAAAACTAAAGTACAGGAAGTCTTCAAACGATTTTCCTCGAGGGATTCAACCAACTTTGGTGTGAAGATCAAGGACATCAGAAGTGACAATGGAACTGAGTTCAAGAATACTGGTCTTGATGAACTTGGTATTACTCACGAGTTATCTGCTCCTTATACTCCTCAGCACAATGGCGTCGTGGAGCGCAAGAATAGAACTCTTGTTGAGATGGCTCACACTATGCTTGATGAATATAAGACTCCTCCTCGCTTCTGGCCTGAGGCAATTGATACTGCGTGCCACATCCTCAACAGGGTATATCTTCACAGTTCTTCAGAAAAGACCTCATATGAACTCCTCACTGAAAAGAAACTCAATATGAGTTATTTGAAAGTCTTCTGTGCTAAATGTTGGATTAGAGATCCTCATCACAATTCTAAATTTGCACCGAAAGCACATGAAGGTTTTATGCTTGGGTATGGAAAGGACTTGCACACCTACAGAGTCTTCAACACCTATCACCACAAGGTTGTTGAAACAGTAGATGTGTGGTTCGATGAAACTAATGGCTCACAAAGAGAGCACCTACCTCCTGTGCTAGATGAAATACCACCTGAGGAATCCATCAAGTTCAAGGCTACTGAGGATGTCATTCCTACCAAAGAATCTGCTGAAGAAGTCATTCATGATCGTGAAGAACATCATGCTGCTGCACCTGAGGAAATTGGCTGTGAAAAAAATGTTGAACCCCCTCAATGTCGTCAACCAGCTCATCATCGCGTTGGTAATGAAGTGCAGATTGAGAGAATCATCAACGACATCAAAGCACCAGGTCCTCTCACAAGATCAAAAGCTTCACATTTGTATAACTTTTGTGGGCACTTTGCTTTTGTCTCTATCACAAAGCCCACTAAAGTAGATGAAGCATTTCTGGAGCCTGAGTGGATTCAAGTGATGCAAGAGGAATTACATCAGTTCGAGCTCAACAACGTGTGGGAACTTGTCAGGTGACCAGACCCACGCAAGCACAATATCATCGGCACCAAATGGATCTACCGCAACAAGCAAGATGAAAATGGCCTTGTGGTGAGCAATAAGGCACGGCTTGTAGCTCAAGGCTACACACAGGTTGAAAGAATTGATTTCGATGAAACTTTTGCACCTGTTGCTAGACTTGAGGCTATTCCCATATTACTTGCCTATGCTAACCATCATAATATCATATTATATCAAATGGATGTCAAAAGTGCATTCCTCCATGGTAAGCTTGAGGAAGATGTATATGTTGCTCAACCCCCAGGTTCTGAAGATCCAAAGCATCCTAACAAAGTCTTCAGACTCAATAAGGCCCTCTATGGTCTCAAGCAGGCCCCTAGGGCGTGGTATGATACTTTGAAGGAATTCCTCATGAAGAAAGGCTTCAAACCCAGTTCACTTGACCCAACTCTTTTCACCAAAACCTATGATGATGAATTATTCGTGTGCCAAATATATGTTGACGATATCATCTTTGGATGTACTGACCAACGTTACAGTGATGAATTTGTCTATATGATGAGTGAAGAATATCAAATGTCTATGATGGGACAGTTGAAATTCTTCTTAGGTCTTCAGATTCGTCAACAATGCAACGACATCTTCATATCTCAGGAGAAATACCTCAAGGATGTATTGAGGAAATTCGGCATGCAAGATTGCAAAGGCGTCAAAATCCCTGTGCCCAGAAATGGCCATCTATGCACTCATGAAAATGGTATTGTCTTCGATCAAAAGGTATACTGCTCCATGATTGGCTCTTTATTGTATTTATGTGCATCTAGGCCAGATATTATGCTTAGTATTTGCATGTGTGCCCGTTATCAAGCTACACCGAAGGAATCACACCATAAGGCTGTGAAGCATATTCTTCGATATCTAGCTAACACTCCAACACTTGGATTAGGGTATCCCAAGGGCTCAACTTTTGATCTCATTGGATATTCATACTATGACTATGCGGGTGATCGTGTGGACCACAAGTCAACATCAGGCACATGCCATTTCCTCGGATGATCTTTGGTATGTTGGTCCTCGAAGAAACAGAACTGCGTATCACTCTCTACTGCTGAAGCTGAGTACATTGCTGCTAGTTCGTGTTGTGCTCAATTTCTTTGGATGAAATAAACCCTCAAGGACTACAGCATCAATATGAAGAATGTGCCTCTCTGTTGTGACAATGAGAGTGCCATCAAGATTTCTCATAACCCAGTTCAGCACTCGAAGACAATGCACATTCAGATTCGTCATCATTTTCTTTGTGATCATGTGTTGAGGGGCGACATCTCTATCGAGCACGTGAAAACAAAAGAACAGCTAGCCAATATCTTCACAAAGCCCTTGGATGAGAAGAGATTTAGCAAGTTGCGGTGTGAGCTAAATATCTAAGAATCTTCGAATGTCCTTTGAAAAGGACACACACCCTAACACTTATGCAAAAAATTGATGACTTAGATGTGCAACACACTAAGTAAAGTTTTTCTTCAATCAATGAAGATTAACCCTCTAAGTGTGAAGAAATTAACGAAGAATTTGATTCTCAGAGCCCTAAGACAATTGTACGCGGCGTCTGAAATCATCATTCTTATACAGTGGGTCACACCAGCAACAAATGTTGAAATTCTTCAATTTGAGTATTTCTTCAGCTTTGAATTTCCTCAGTTTATTCAAATATGTCAACCTTGCATTGTCTTCACTCTTTCTGTCGTTGTTCTTCATTGAATATATATAGGACATCACTATTCTAATCCCAGGATTATAATAGTTATTTGGATCACAACAGCCCCTAGAAGGGCCCGACAGAACACACCTGAACTGTGGGCCCGCCTGACAGGATCCACTGGATCCCGAAGGCGCCCCGACAGGATCCACCTGATCCCGAACCGGATCCCGAGCCGCCCCATCCCCCCTCCTCGCCGCTCCACCCCTCGATCCCCGACCTCCCCCCGTGGTCGCCGCCGATCTACGCTGGATATGTTGCCTCCCCCCTGTCACAGCCCTAGAATTGTTTGCAATAGTTGCATAAGAGAGCACCCATGCATCATGTCTAAATTCTGAAAGTTGAATTGAGGTTAGTTGAAACCCTCAGAAATCACTTCAGAAATAATCAACATTGAAAATCCTTTCAAATGAGTCCAAGGAAATGTTCCTGTTATTCTGTAAAAATATTGGCAAGAGGTAAAATTCAAACCAATATTTTTGGAGTCTCAGAAATATTTATTTTGGGCATTTGAAATTAATTCAATAACTATTTGAATTGGATATATATTTATTATATAATAAATATATGTTCAATAATTCTGAAAATTGTTGTGTGGCTTTGGATAAGTCCACTTAGCTATCACAATTGTTTTCATGAAGTTTAAAGTTGATTTGGTGCTAAAACTAAATCGCAAACAAACTGCAAAATAATAGAAAAACAAAAACATAATAAAGAAAGAGAGAGAGAGAGAGAGAGAGAGAGAGAGAGAGAGAGAAAAGCCAACCTGGGCCTCACCTGTGCTGGCCCAGCCCACCTGGCTCGGTGCCAGTCATCCCTAACCTCTGCCAGTAGGCAGAGGAGGGACAGCGCATGGCGCGCCCGCGGGCGCCACGCCACCAGGCTGCTTGCCTGCGTCGCCTGGCCACCGCGATGCCTCGCGTCCTCTCCTCGGTGCCGCCTCGACCCCCTCGTTCACCCCTCTCTCCCCCGAATGCCCCCCCCCCTCCTCTGTTCTCCTCACCGAACGCATCCGCCGCCGCCGATGAGTATCACCACGGCCATCGCCTCTCCCTCGTCCCCTGGAGCTGCCCGCGAGCTCCGCCGAGTCCCTCTCCTCCTCCTCACCGAACCGCCCGATGCCGGAAGCCCCTGGATGCCGCCTGCACCGCCGCTCCCCTCCTCGGCCACCGAAGATCGTCGCCGTCGATTTGCTGCCTTCGGTGCCTCCCCGAGCTCGCCGACCCTCCCGTTCGACTCACTGTGAGCTCCTGCTCCCAAACCGTCTCTCCCCTCTTTCGATTTCCTCATCTAGCCCACTGACCACCACGGCCGAAGCTCGCCGCCGCCGTGCCTCATCACCGCCGTGGCTAGAGTCGTTGTAGGTCGAAGCCGAGCACACCATCGCGCTCAACGCGTCTCCAGGAGCCCGTAGCCAGCACCAGCTTCTCCCCACGTGCCCCCTAGCTCCAACCCGATTACGCCGTAGCTCCGGCCGCCGCTCGGCTTGTCGTCGGCATCGATTCCGGTGACCCCGTGACCTGCTGCTGTCTCCGCTAGATGCGCAGGAGCAAGGGCTATCGCTTGGTGCCCTCGGCACATCCGACCGACGCCCACGACGTGATTCCGACGAGCCACCGCCGTACTATGAGGTCGTCAGAGTCCAACTCCAGTGGCTGGTGACGTGGCACATCATTAGCCGCTGATGACCCTGCTAATTAACCCCCTCACTCACTAACATGTGAGCCCCGGCCTGCTAACTAACCTAGCCTAGCACTTAAACTAACCTGAATTAGTTAATTAACTAACAGTGTGACTGACCAACGGGCCCCACACGTCAGGTTTGACCTGGACCGAGCCGTTGACCTGCTGACATCACTGTGAGGTCGTTGTCGGCGTTCTGGGAACGGGGGTCCCCAGACTTGCCTGCCTGCGGCCTGCGGCATGGCTCAAAGGGGGCCCCAGCATGGCCCGTCTTCATCAACACAGACCCAAGACCCTCGCGAGGGGCCAAGCCTCGCGGGGCGGACGACACGGAGCTTCCTCAGGCATGGCCACATCAGGCTGGCTCGCGAGGAGGCGGAGAGATCAAGGCGGGGTACCTCACGAGGTGCCCGTGACGCAAGCCATGATGACCAAGGGCGCCAGGCGGGCACCAGCCCGCGCAGTGTCCTCCTTTCCTCTTTGGTGCAAAGGGAGCAAGCGCAGGCGAGAGCATCAAGCAAAGGCACCCGTTTCGGTGCAACGAGACCAAGACCAGTCCAACGGCAGGGAGGAAGTCATTGTGGAGCCCAAGCCAGCGTCACCACCAGAGTCTTTGGCAGGCGAGGACTAACTTTAGTCAGGATAAGTGTACCAGATGTTCCCCTTCAAAATGGCCAATTGTTGGCGCCCTTCCCGCTCAATATTTGGGAAGAGGCCCAGGGCCTTTGCCTATAAATAGGACTAGCCACCCCCAGGGTAGGGAGGATCCAGAATCGGCCAACCCGAAAACTAGCTAGGGTCGCAATCGAGAAGAGAGAGAGGGAAGGGTGACTGAACTCCCCCTAGCAGTTCATCCTCCCAACCAAGAACAGACCTTCGCGAGGCTGTTCTTCCTTGTATTGCTCATCATCATCAGCCCAAGGGGCAATCCACCACACCACACACTGGAGTAGGGTGTTACACCACAACAGTGGCCCGAACCAGTATAAACCCTGTGTCTCTTGTGCTGTTCTTCCCATAGCTTAGATGTCAGCGAGGCGGAGGGGTGCAGGTAGGTAGAAGGCGAAATCTCCGCGCGCACCCCAGTGTTCGAACCTCAAGGGTTTGCCGGAACCTGAAATCCGACATTTGGCGTGCCAGGTAGGGGTGCGCCGGAATTCGTCTTCCACCACCCCGTTCTCCTCCGACCATCGTGTCCATGTCTGACGCTCGTCGGGCCCGCACCGAGCGCCGGGCCGCTCTCGCTTCCCACGTCGCCCTGACGGCTCCTGTCAGCGGGCGTCCTCGCCATTCCCCGTCACCTGCCGTCAATGCCGCCACCGGCCCGGCGGGGGACGAGCAGCAAGCGTCGTCTCAGCATCCGCCCGTGCGGCAAGACGGCCGCACCGCTACTCCCTCGCTCACCCCAGCTGGTTCTTCGTCCCGTGCGCTCCGCGCAACCATGGAGGCTCGAGTTGCGCTCATCATGGCAAACGAGCTCCTGCGCTACCGTCCCGTCGACGACGTCTACGAAGAATGGCTCGACCGCGTCGCCGAGCTCGTCCGCGTCGTAGGGGGCTCTCCTGCGTCGTCCGTTCCGCTGCACCGCACCCCGCCCCGCGTGGGCGAGGAAGCTCCGGCGGTGCCCCGGCCGCCTCCTTCTCAAGAAGGCACCATTGCTCCAAGGCGCATCGCCCCTGGGCGGAACCCACTCCGTCAGGTGCTAGCGCAGCAAGAGCAGAGATGCCAAGAAGTCCCTCGCCCGCAAGAAGCTGCTCGGGTGCTCCCTGCTCCAGCACGTCGCAACCATGCTCCTGCTCCCGCGCGTCAAGACCCCGCGCTGCTCCCAGCTGCAGCGCGTGGGGGCATGCAAGACCAAGCTCTTCGTCACCCAAGGCCTCCCGTGGCCACAGCAGGCTGCCGTGCATTCACCGCCGAGCTACGCAGCGTCGCGTGGCCCGGCAAGTTCAAGCCAGACCTGCCTCCTCGTTACGATGGCACGGCCGACCCTGCGGAGTTCCTCCAGCTCTATGAGCTGGGCATCGAAGGTCATGGTGAACTGGTTTCCCATGGCGCTCAAGGACGGGGCCCGCACCCTGGCTCCTGAACCTGGCTCCAGGCACGATCTCCTCCTGGGACAAGATGCGCACCCGCTTCATCGCCAACTTCCAAGGTACTCGCGACCGGCCACCCGCCGTGAGCGACATGCGCCGCATCAAGCAACAACCCGGAGAGACCCTGCAGAAGTACATCCAGCGCTTCAACAATGCACGCCTCAAGATTCCCAAGGTGACCGAGGAGGCCATCATCTCAGCCTTCTCCGACAGCGTGTGCGCGATGTCAAGATGAAGGAGGAGCTGGCGATGCATGAAGACCTGTGCACTTCCTGAGTTGTTCAACTTGGCAACCAAGTGCGCCAGGGCTGAGGAAGGGCGTCTCTCCCTCCTCGAGCTGCCTGCCGCAGACCAGAAGAGAAGAAGCCCAAGGCCAAGGATGTGAAGCGCAAGGGGGCTGCCGTGCTCGCAGAACCAGACACCAAGCGGGGCAGAGATCTGCCCGAACCTCCCAAGGGCAGTCGGTACTGTGTGTACCACGACCTCCACACCCACAACACCAACGAATGTCAAGAGCTCCGAGCCGTGCGAGAAGGAAGGATCGGCCGTCGCCCCGACCGCGGTGACCGGGGCTACGGTCGAGGAGGAGGAAGGAACGCAGGACGCTGGGAAGACCGCGCCCGCGCCAAGGGTGGCGCGATCAACCTCGCGAGGATCGCTGGCAAGACCCGCCTCGCGAGGGAGACTGGAGGGATCAGCCTCGCGAGGATCGCCCGCAAGGCAACGCAGGCCTCCCTCCGCCGCCGCAGCCAAGGAGAAACGAGGACCGCCATCAGGACTGAGGGGGCTGGGGGCTTCCAGGAGCCGCGCGCGATCGCCTGCATCCTGGGCGGGGCTCAAGCCCCAGCCTCTCAAGCATCTTCAAGCAGTTCGCCCGTGAAGTGAATGCAGTCCTCGCAAGCTCGAAGCCACGCGCCCTCTCAGGTGGTCGGCGTGCGCCATCACGTTCAGCTCAGCAGATCAGCTCAAGTGTGCGGCTACAGCCGGAGTTCTCCCGATGCTTTGTTCCCCAATCATCAGCAACGTGGTGGTCACCAAGACCCTCATCGATGGTGGTGCAGGGCTCAACGTCCTGTCCGTGGAAACATTCAACAACCTCCAAGTGCCCTACAGCCAGCTTCAGCCAACCAAGCCTTTCTCCGGTATCACCGACGGCTCCACGGTCCCGATTGGGCAGGTCCGCCTCCCCGTCACCATCGGTGCACGCGACAACTACCGCACCGAGCTCATCGACTTCGACGTCGCTCACATTCGCCTGCCGTACAACGCCATCCTTGGGTACCCAGCGCTGGCCAAGTTCATGGCCGTAACTCACCACGGCTACAACGTCCTCAAGATGCCAGGAAGCGGCGGAGTCATCATGGTGCCATGTGAAGAAAGGGATGCGGTGTGTTCCCTGGAACGAGCCTTTCAGGCCGCGTCACTGGAAGACCCGGATCGTGGAAGCAGGAGGCCTCCCGAGACCGCCCCTAAGAAGAAGAAGACATCATCCGGCCTGACCACTCAGGAGGCAGGCCCCTCTGGGCCCGCGCTTGCCCAAGGGGAACCTCCTTCCATCACATAAGAAAGCGCGCCCGGCGCCCTCCTCAGGCAGGGCTCGGGGGCTCTCCCCTGGAGGGCCACCGACCTAGCCAGGGTCACGAGGGAGGCGCTTGGGCACCACCTGGAGGCGTGTTTCGAAGCAGGTTTCCCTCAAGAAGGAGCAAGGCAAGGAGACCCAGACCCCCAGGAGTTCGTCAGCAAGGCCATTCAGGAGCTACAGGAGTCAAGAGTCATGAAGGGCGGCCGCCGCCTACCCGCAGTGGCTCCCCATTCAGGCGAGGATGGTGGGCTGCACGACTGCGTCGACATACTAGGGCTCAACCGAGTCGCCTCTCTGGAGTGCCTCTGGCCCTCACGAGTGGGGCGCTGCGGAGGCCCACCCCACAACTACGTTCGCATGCCTCACGGCTTGCCGAACGCGGCTGACATGTACCAGCGCCTCATGAGGGGCATCACGGGGGCACGAGAGGCCAGGCGTTCCGCAGCCCTGGCAGGGATGGAGATGGCCCGTGAGGAGCTGCAAGCGCCTCCGGAGCCTCCCGAGGCCCCTGGGCCCGGGGGCTCGTGAGGATCGGCTCCCGCAGCCCACCGAGCCTGCTACATCAATGCTCCTTCGTCTTCAACATCATCAGGTGACATCTTTCGAGTTTTATTTCCAGCTGGGAGCGCTCCCCCAGGGCTGCATTATTCCCAGGCCGCGTGGGTCCGTCCCTGCGGCGTGTATCCCTTTTTATTCCATGTTAGCTTACCTTGTTGGGGGCGCCCCTCGGGCCGCATGATCCCCAAGCCGCTCGGGCCAGGCCCAGTGGCATGTATCCCGTTTGCGTTTATTTCCGATTATGCGTTAGACCCACCATGCTTGATTATTTGATGCCGGTTCACGGCACCTCTTCTTCTCCATGCTGACCACTTGCACGTTAAAGGGGGGCACCTTAGCACCGCGACTCAGGGCTCTTACTGGCTCTCCAGCCCTCACCCTCTGGCCTTGTCCATGGCATCGCGACCTGGCATACCAGCGACGGCTGAGACTAGCTCGAGGGCCGGGACCCGAGGATGTGGAGTGCCGACATTTAACCAAATTTGCAGGGACACATCACAAGATAAGGCCCAGTGCCAGGCGCAACCCGCCTAGAGGTAGGGCCCCGTGAGTCCCGCGCTGGCTCACGGGTGCCAAGATACACCTCGCCAGGCCCTACCATGCCAGCCACGTGTCAGGGCGGGGCTGTACACGCCCCGGGGGCTCCTCTCGGAGGGGGCCCCCCTCCCACGTACCAGTGGAAGCACCATGCTCCGCGCTGGCTGACGACACTGCCGAGGAGCGGCTATGCCCATACACATACGGTAGCACTATGCTCCGTGGTGGTGATAAACAACTGAGGGTGGCCCCCGGGCCGCACCTATCCAAACAGAACTTCATATCTGAGTGTGTTGTCTTAGGCTTGCTAACCATAGTTCGTATGGAAAAACTTTATATTTTTAAGCATATTTTTTCCTACATCGATTTTATATACCTAACTTCTTCTGTAAGCTGACCTGAACTTCAGACTGGATAATTATTTGTTGATTGCTCTTTTATGGAATACAACACCATCACCTCCTGCCATAATGTACCAGAACTTCCACTGTAATGTTTCTTGAACTTCTTAGTGTATATTTTTCATTTTTATTCTTGCTTGCACTTTGCATGGAATGCATTACCAGCACAACACTTCCTTCCATAATATAGCAGGAATTCTGCAATAATATTACTTGAACTTCACATTGTATATTTTTTTCATTTTATTACTGCTTGCTCTCTCATGCAATACATCACCAGCACCTCCTCTTATACTATACTAGTACTTCTGCAGTAAGCTTACTTGAACTTCTACTGCATAATTTCTTTTTTAACTTCAGCAATAAAAGTTCAAGTAAGCTTCTACCAAAATACTGTTTTCAAAAGTGGAATAATATTCTGCACATTGACATGACCTAAGTTTGCTTCATTCAATTGACCTATTCTAACTGTTCATCAGCCTTGCACTCCTCCTAGGCTTTGGTTGTAGTGGTTTTTGCTTGACATGTACCTCTTCCTATTCATCTTCCTCCTTCTCTTCCACTTCATTGTCCTCTTCCTCTTTATCATCCTCTTCCTCTTCCTCTTCCTCCTCGTCTTCGTCTTCCTCTTCTTCAATGGTGTCTTCATCTTCGTGTTCCTCTCCATCTTCCACCACTTTCTTGTTGCTGGCTCTAGGTTTTGCTTTCTATTTCTTCTCTGGATTTTTGCTTGTGTTTTCAACATTTGTGCGCTTCGGGCATGTTCTTGCATTATGTGGTTCATACTCCTTGCATATGCTACAAAGTCTGCTGCTTGCTTTCTATGAGGGTGGTCCCTTCTTTTGTTCTATATCTTTGGGCTGTTGTTTTGAACTTTGGGTTGCTTGACCTCCTCGGCATCGTTTCTTTCCAAGAGTGTTGGATAGGTGAGCTTGTTGTGTCATGCAACCTTTTTGCACACACTACATTGACTGTGTCCAAGTGGCACTCCGTTCTCATCAAGCACGACGACTCTTCCTGCAGGTGGTGCCTTTATTTGACCTCTCTTGTCACTTCTCTTTGCTGCAGAAATTTTCTTCCTACCCTTTGTTTCAGAGTACAACGATAGTTTCATCGTCTCTTGCTATCGCTGCTCCATTGATTGGTCAACACCCTGCATCCATTGGTTGGCTTTGAGCAGCGACGTTTAGCATTTCAGCTGCATAATAATGAAGGTCATCTTGAATTTCAGCATCCTCTTCAACCATCCTTTCGTCAACATCCGTTTGATTTGCTGAATGTATTGCATCAAGCTCTTCCAGGCGCCTCTTGAGAACATAGTAGGATCTGTCATATTGCTGGTCACATCTCATCGCTTTCTTGTTAACCATCAAATTTAGCTGCAACAAGATGTCTTGCTTCAATAGTCTTGAGCTGCCATCCGATGTAGTTGTGTTGTAGTCCCTTGTATCAATGGTTGGTTGTGATTTTGTAGTCTTTGTGTACCATTTGAGGATATATTTGTGTGGAAATTTGTCAGGCTTCAGGTAGTCCAGTATGTTCACAATGTGAAGGCAGAACAGGCCTGCATTTTGTGATGAATGCAGAATACGTAGTTTGTGAGGCAGCAATGAGTTTCATATAATTTGGTATGACAGTACAAGTTTAGCTATTTAATGAGTTTGTTTTTCTACTCACCTGTGTGTGTCCAAAGCTTTCATTCACACTCGTATATTTCATTCTCTGGGTCATCTACAACCTGGAATTCATGCTTTGACCAGGAAAATATTTCTTCATCATCATGGCCAAGCTTGTTGTGGTAATACACAAGGTACTTAGTGGGCTCTTTGTACGCTTTGCGTGAAATAGCGTGGCTTTTCTCATCCTAGTCCTCATCTCGGTGTACACGACTCTCGTGTACTTGATAAACATGTCCTCCTCGTAGCCGTAAGATGTTTTTATCACAAGATTGGTCTGCACATGTCAAAAAGTAAGATATTAGTCGAAGCAGAGTTATGGGTTTCATTTTTTTTAAATTAAAGTGCACATGTTGAAGGAAAACAGAACATGATGGGGGTGTTTTTTGTGTCTTCATACCATGCTGGTCATTGTTTGCTCGTTCTCCTTCTGCATCCGAGTTTGTATGCAAGCATTTACCCGTCTAGCAAACTTGTGTAGGTTCTGGGTCCCCTTGACAAACCCTTTATAGAGCACGTGGTTCATGCTCTCACTTCGTTGTGTGGGATTCATTCTAGCACAGAAAATGTTCTTGTAATATGCTGAAATCCACATTTTGCTATCACTCCATAGCTGCATCATCATCTGGTCGTTCTCTAGGTTGTACTTGTGCACGAGTTCAGCCCAGGTAGCTTCAAACTCCGTTCGCATCAGCGGGCAGTTTAATATAGCTGTGAAATCCTCTTTGAACGTTTTATACTTTTTGTACATCAACACGAGGTATTCCCTGTACTTCTTCATGATGTGCCAATGGCATAGCTTATGGACGGTGTTTGGAAATGATTGTGGTATAGCTTTCGCCATCGATGCGCACTGGTCTGCATGAATTAAAAAAAATGAAACTTGCTTCTTTTTTGCACTTATGGTGAACTTATGTTCTACAAGTACTTGAACTTCACATGTAGCAGTATGGCTATCTAAAAATGTCACATGTATTTTTTCTTACAGTAATGTTGTTGAACTTCTGTGGCACCAGTGCTTGAACTTCACAGGTAGCAGTAGGACTACCTAGTAGTGTCGCACTCAAAATTTTCTTAAAGCAGTGTTCTTGAACTTCTGTGGTACTAGTGCTTGAACTTCACATAAATAACTATATTTTTCTGAACATGTTACATATATTTTTCTTACAACTTTGATAACATGTTACATATATTTTTCTTCTATGATTCCTATATTAGAACTTCACATTGATAACTAATTTTTTTCTAAACATGTGACAGATAATTTTGCTTTCTTGTACTGTTAGTTGGACTTCTGTGCTAACAGTGGTTGAACTTCTTGCTTTACATTATTTTTCTGATAAAACCAATGTACGCAATACAGGCCCATAGACTAAAAAGATGATGAAACTTGTAGAGGTTGTTTTTTTGAACTCACCTGATAGAATGCAAGTGGGGTGCTTGTTGTTCAGGCACCGTAAAAATGTATCGAACAGCCACATGAATGACTTTGCATCTTCGTCTCTGATCAGGGCAACGAAAAATATCGTTGACTGCAAGTGATGGTTTGTTCCAACAAACACTCCCAGAGGCATACGAAAACTGTTGGTCTTGTAAGTTGTGTCGAATGTTACGCAATCGCCAAAGTCTTGATAGGCTCCTCGGTAACTTGCATTGGACCAGAAAATGTTTTTAATTGACTTGTCCTTGTCTACTTGTATGTCATAGAAAAACTCACCATTGATTGCCTTCATGTCTTTGAAGAATGAAACAAGTTTCAGCACATCATCCAAATCATCTTTCCTTGCATTCATGGCTTTCTTGTAAATTACATGCACACATGCATTTGTTATTTTTGCTAGAAAAGGGTTGTGACCTAGGATGCTATGTACATTGCAGTATGTGGATGTTTGAATACTTACTGGTTTAGTAGGACTCGTCCGGTCATGCTTAGGAAGTAGCTTCCATCTTTATTTTCAGATAGCATGGACATGATTGTTGTGTGCTTGACATCATGGTACTGCAGGAGCTTTACATACTCCAAAATAGTGGGGTCATAATTCTTGTGTGAGTGCAAGAATACCAGCATGTCATCAGTTTGCATGAGTTGGTGATTATGATTGTACTCAATGTCCACTGCCACGCATGTGTTATCCTCCTGCACCTTCACCCTCATTCTTGCATTACAGCCTGTCCTCTATGATGTTTTGTTTCACTTCCTGTTAGCCTTTGAAACTGAAGATGTGTGTATCCCTTGGAATGTGCAAACAAAATACTTGTGGTTGTCATTCCCCCACGTCTTCCTGATTCCAAAACCAACGTGTCTGGCGTATCTGTTATAAAATTCCCTTGCTTTCTCTACATCTTGGAGTCGCATCTTTAGTCTTGGTATTAGATAAACTGGGAGATCCGATGTCTGCAGAAAAAGAAAAAAAATAATCCAAACGGCACGTTAAAATGCAGTTTATGAACTTGTTATCCTGGAGGGAGCAGAAAATTTGCAGATAATACAAGATGCGTATATAAATTTTTTTGTTTCACTTACGTGCGTGTATGATCACAACTCCACCAGAGTCTGCTGCTGTCCCTCTGGGATGGGGCATGGTGGAGTAATCATAGTAGGATGCAGGAATGGATCACGAGGAGGAAGGAGGGCTGAAGATAGCTTGTCTCTTGTTTGTGTCCTTTTTGCTTGAGGCGGTTGTGGAGCTATTGTGATCCTGGTCTTGGTTTGCTCTTTTGTTTTGTGAAGCAATCCATCTACCTTATGTCCCATACAATTCTGACTTATAGCAGCAGCAACAGTATCCAACAGTGGTAGTGTCCAGAGCACTTCCTCCGTGTGTGTGTGTTCCTATTGGATTTGTCCCATGATCTGGTTTAGTTGCTTCGCTTTGGCATTGGTGAGGCACACCAGGATAACCTCCAGAGTTACACGCAGGACTTGAGCTAACCCCCTCCTCCATCGGCGTGCCTGGGAGTCTGCTGGTGGATACAAAGAATCCACGAGGGATTTCCGGCGTCACCCAATTAGGTGGAGGCACAAAGTTGTGTGGATAGGGCTGTGACCCAGTGTAACACCCCAGATGTAATTTACCATATATGTATCCCAACTCTTGCCGTTTTTCGGCACTAAGTTATTTTATTTCCTCGCGTTCGGGTTTTTGTCTTCGCGTGTTGTTGCCTTTGTTATGCATCTCATATCATGTCATCATGTGCATTGCATTTGCATACGTGTTCGTCTCAAGCATCCGAGCATTTTCCCCGTTGTCCGTTTTGCATTCCGGCGCTCTTATCTCCTCCGATGCCCCTTTCTACCTCTTTTCGTGTGTGGGGGTTAAACATTTCCGGATTGGACCGAGACTTGTCATGCGGCCTTGGTTTACTACCGGTAGACCGCCTGTCAAGTTTCGTGCCATTTGGACTTCGTTTGATACTCCAACGGTTAACCGAGGGACCGAAAAGGCCTCGTGTGTGTTGCAGCCCAACACCCTTCCAATTTGGCCCAAAACCCACCTAAGCTCTCTCCATCATCTAGAGCATTCGATCACGATCGCGTGGCCGCAAACCGCACCTCATTTGGAGCTTCCTAGCTCCCTCTACCTCTATATAAAGGGATCCTCCCTGAAATTTTTGGATCTTTCCTACCCTAAACCCTAGCCCCCTTCTTCCTCTGCGCGCCGGACAGCGTCCGCCGGCGCCGGACATGTCCGATCTGACAGCACCGCCGTTCTGCTCCAGTGGCATCCCGTACGTGTCCCTCCGTCCTCTCCCGCCGCCAGCGGCCCGCCGGGCCCGAGGAGAGCCCCCGCGGCCCGGGTCTCCTCCTCCGCCGCCCAGGTCTTCTTCTTCCTCTCGCGCCGCCCGACGCCACTTCGCCGCCACGCCGCCCCATCGCCGGCCCCTCACCGGAACCCGTCAGCCGCCGCCCTGCCGTGCCTAACAGCGCCGCTCGGAGCCACCACCGCAGCGAGCCTCTCCGTCTTCTCCTCCTCCGGCCGGGTCTCCAAGTTCCACGACGAACTCCGGCCAACTCCGACGCCAAGTACCACTCCGGCCACCGTCGTCCACTGTTCCGGCGAAGTTTTCCGTCGATCCTCGAAATCCGCGCCAGATCTGGATCTGGGACGAAGGGTTGACTTCTTCCCCGAAAACCCTAGCTAATTTGCATTTTTCCGCATGTTGTATCTCCGCATTCGTAGCTCCGCTTTGTGCGTGTGGCATATCAAAATGTTCGTCTCAAAGAGTACATCATTTCATCTCATTGCATCATTTTCATTTGAGCTCATCTTGATGCCCGAAATGCTGTTGGAAGAGGGCTATGTGATAAAATTGCCAGATCTCTTTCATCAAATAGCTATTTGTCATTTTTGCCATGATTAATGTGTGCACGATATGCTCCTGAGCTCTTCAAGAGTTTTGTTATATGCCATGCCATCTCTACAGAGGTGCCTACCATGTATTTTTGTGATATGGGTGGTGACTAGCACAAGCTTGCAAAGTAGCATATTCGGTAATGCTGATTTCAGGGACTTAGAATTTCTCCAAGTCCTTGTCCTGACTTTGTCATTATGTCATATGTTCATGTTGTTTCCTAGTGATCCGTGCCTGTTTTGAGGATGATTAGTAAGGATGATTTGTTAAAATTGTGGTGCTCTATCCATCCATATCTTTGTTTGCATTTACGGAGCAACCTACCTTGAGTCAATCGAGCTCTACTTTTGCTATTTCGCGAATCCTGGCAGATTGTTGACTTGTTAGCAATTTTGCCGAGGATGTTGCTATTGATCCGTGCATGCTATGTTGTTGTTCCTGCCATGTCTAGCTTCTATGACATGTATTCTTGATGGGTGTATGCTTAGTTTGTCATGCCATGCTCTTTAGCGAGTGCATCGAGCTCGTGAACATGCCTACTCGCTAACTGATTTGCATGCTCCAGTTTTCGTCTGAGATTTGTTTATGTTTTTGCCATGTTCACATGCTTGCAATTGTATTTTCTGATCCCTTTTGGCTCAAGGTCACTAAGGGACTTTTGATAAGTGTTTTGAGTACCTTCATGTCATGCCTTGCTTTGCCATGTTAAGTTCCTGTAGCATGTAGTTTTCATGCTCTAAAGTGTGCTACCTGATATTAAATTCCAGACTTGTGTTAATTTCACGAAGTCTGAAACCTGTTATCATTTGCATTTTTGCCATGCTTGTTTGAACCTGTTAATGGATGAATTAGCCATAGCTCAGTGTTCATATTTTGTCAAGCATCATGAGTAGACCCCTGACATGTATTTTGTTGTCATGTTTTAGTGCTGTAGCATAATTGTATTGATGATTTTAGATGGCTACTTGCTGATTATCGCAGACCGGTGCCATATTTGTTTTGCTTGCCATTTCCAAACCGTGCATCCGATTATGGTGATCTTTATATCGATTTCAACCAAAATCACCTCACCTTTCCAGTGGCACTCTTGGATTTCCAAGTTGAGGCCAGGTTCAATCATTCCTTGTCAAATCCTGCATATGCATCACATATCGCATCCCGCATAGCATACCAAGTTCGCATCATGTTGTTTGAGCATTGCACGTGGTTGATTGTGTTCCTTTTTCTTGTTTGTCTTGTTTGGGTAGAGCCAGGAGACGAGTTCGCTAACGAGGAGCCCGTTGAGTTTGCTTACGAGGATCAAGTCAACTCTGACAACTTTGCAGGCAAGATGATCATACCCTCGAAATCACTTCTATCTTTGCTTGCTAGATGCTCGCTCTTTTGCTATGCCTATGCTACGATACCTACCACTTGCTTTCATGCCTCCCAAATTGCCATGTCAAACCTCTAACCCACCATGCCCTTGCAAACCGTTGATTGGCTTTGTTACCGCTTTGCTCAGCCCCCCTTATAGCGTTGCTAGTTGCAGGTGAAGATTGGAGATCGTTCCTTGTTGGAACATTGTTTATTGTTGGGATATCACTATATTATCTTGTTATCTTAATGCACCTATATACTTGGTAAAGGGTTGAAGGCTCGGCCTTTTGCCTAGTGTTTTGTTCCACTCTTGCCGCCCCAGTTTCCGTCATATCGGTGTTATGTTCCCGGATTTTTGCGTTCCTTACGTGGTTGGGTTATAATGGGAACCCCTTGACAGTTCGCCGTGAATAAAACTCTTCCAGCAATGCCCAACTTTGGTTTTACCATTCGCCACCTAGCCTTTTTTCCCTTGGGTTTCGCGGACTCAAGGGTCATCTTTATTTTAAACCCCCGGGCCAGTGCTTCTCTAAGTGTTGGTCCAACCCAGAGCACCGTGCGGGGCCGTCACTTGGCAACTTGGGTTACGTTGGCTCCCGTACGCTTAGCTTATCCGGTGTGCCCTGAGAACGAGATATGTGCAGCTCCTATCGGGATTTGTCGGCACAGCGGGTGGTCTTGCTGGACTTGTTTTACCATTGTCGAGGATGTCTTGTAAAACCGGGATACCGAGTCTGATCGGAATGTCTCGGGAGAAGGAATATCCTTCGTTGATCGTGAGAGCTTGTGATGGGCTAAGTTGGGACTCCCCTGCAGGGATTTGAACTTTCGAAAGCCATGCCCGCGGTTGTGGGCAGATGGGAATTTGTTAATGTCCGGTTGTAGATAACATGAAACTTAACTTAATTAAAATGAATCAATTGCGTGTGTAACCGTGATGGTCTCTTCTCGGTGGAGTCCAGAAAGTGAACATGGTGTTGGAGTAATGCTTGACGTAGGTTGTTCCAGGATCACTTCTTGATCATAGTTCTTCATTCGTGCTTTGCCTTCTCTTCTCGCTCTCTTTTGCGAACAGGATAGCCACCATATATGCTAGTCGCTTGCTGCAGCTCCACATATTAACTTGCCTTACCTATAAGCTTAAATAGTCTTGATCGCGAGCGTGCGAGATTGCTGAGTCCCCATGACTCACAGATTACTTCCAAAACCAGATGCAGGGACCGATGATACCGTTCCAGACGATGCGCGTGAGCTCAACTGGGAGTTCGATGAAGACTCTCGTCGTTACTATGTGTCTTTCCCAGATGATCAGTAGTGGTGCCCAGTTGGGGCGATCGGGGTCCGTGTCGCATGTGGGGGTTGATCTTTTATTTTGGTACCGTAGTCGGACCATGAGTGTGTTGGATGATTGTAATGTTATTCATGTATTTGTGTGACGTGGCGAGTGTAAGCCAACTATGTACCTTTTCCCCTATTATCTATTTACATGGGTTGTTGTGAGGATTACCTTACTTGCGACATTGCTTTCAATGCGGTTATGCCTCTAAGTCGTGCTCCGACACGTAGGAGATATAGCCGCATCGAGGGCGTGACAAGTTGGTAATCAGAGCCTTCCCCGACCTTAGGAGCCCCCCTGCTTGATCGAATAGCACGCGTTGTTGAGTCCAGAAAAATGTTTTGAGTCATTTAGGATTATATATATCGGAGAGTTTAGGAATTCTTTTTACTCCCCAGTCCCTTCATCGCTCTGGTAAGGCATCCTGACATAGAGTTTTGACACTTCTCTTCTCAAATTTCACAAAAAAAAATTAGGATCACGCGGGTATCTTGGAGTCGTTCCGATCGATTTGTGACGAGAACATTGTTCTTGGTGCCTCCTATCATTTAGGGGTTGTGGCAGTGTCCTGGGGAGTTGAGTTCCGAGGTGTTGTCGTCACAATTTTATCGTCGCAGTCCTAGAATACCTGAGTTTAGTTTCGCCGACATCGAAAATCTCTTTTATGTAGTTGTTGGTAAGATAACCTCGATGCCACCCAGTACTGGGGCGGGAGTTCGGGAGTATTGCCATAACTTTTATAACGGATGCTTTTCGAAGGTTGAGGTAGAAGATTTCCGAAGTTTTTCTCGGTTATGTGTTGAAGGATGGATACAGCTGGATGTAGGATTTGCTAGATTTGGGTGAGATATTATGCTTCCCCTGTATCCCCAACACCTGATTGCATAACCGGAAAGGTTCAGGAGTTTCATAGGTGGGAATTCTTGTAGCTCTAGTTCTTCTTCCACAGATATTTGGTTTGAGATTGGGTGATCCTTACCAACTATTCGTTCTTGTTCCGTACCTTGTTGGTTTTATTCTTCTACCTCAATTCTAAGTGGCTTCTCAATTTATTGATATGTGACCATTTTAATTGGAATGCATTCATTCATTTTGTTTGGATGTGAAGACTTTATGTTGCAATTTCAACCCGTTTGATTTAGCTTCAATATTTGTCTGTCAATGTGCTAATGGATGTAAACCTCTTCAGGATGGCTCCTCCAACGCGCACGACTCCGAATCCTGATCCGCCACCACCACCTCCACCTCCGGAGGCATGGCAAGCTGTGATGGCCGCTACCAATGCAAACACGTAGCTAATCATGCAACTTCTTCAAGAGCTCAACCAAGCGAACCAGGGCCAAGGCAACAATTAGAATCACTTTGCTACACTCAACCAGTTCCTTGCTAACCAGCCAAAGACCTTCAGCAATTGTGTTGAGGCAACTGACGCTGATGATTGGCTCATGGACATATGCAAGCATTTCGAGTGCAATAACGTCAGGCCTGAGGACTTTGTCAAGTTGGCTTCCTTCCAACTCAAAGACCAAGCTGCAGAATGGTTTCAACAGTACAAAGATTCTAGAGGAGGCCGTGTGATTACCTGGGATGAGTTCCGTCAAGACTTCAAAGCTCATCATATTCCTCAGAGCGTGGTTGAAAGCAAGTGTGAGGAATTCCGCAACCTGAAGCAAGGCTCTATGTCTGTCTACGAGTACAACAAGATGTTTCAGAAGCTCGCCCGTTTTGCTAAGCAAGACGTCCCTGACAAGAAGAGCATGATATACCAGTTCAGGGGTGGTCTCAGAGAAGAAATCCAGCTAGCTCTCGTTCTCTTTGAGCCCAAGAGGTGCGATGAGTTTTACAACATGGCAATGAAGCAAGAGACTGCTTAACTGAAGTGCCATGCTTCCAAGAAGCGAGCCAGAGATGCTACTCCTTCTTCCTCAACTCAAGTGGCTAAGCAACAGAAGTATTGGCTTCCTCCTCCGTTCCGTCAGCCTTATCAGCAGAAGAGCAAAGGTGGCAGTGGATCTTCCCACCCACCCAACCCTGGCTTTCAGAACAAGACTTCGTCACAAGCTCTAAGATCAAGTGCTCCGTATCACCGTCCGCTCTCGAAGGTCACGTGCAACAAGTTCCAACAGAAGGGTCACTATGCCAACAAATGCTTCAATTAGAGGCGTCTCCCTCCTCCTCCTCCTCCTGTGAGATCGGCAAGTACAGCTGTGGTCAAGCATAACCCCAAGCACGCCAAGGTCAACTTGCTGAATGCAGCTCAGGCAGAGGACTCGTCAGATGTCATCATGGGTAACTTTCCTGTTAACTCTGTTCCTGCAAAAGTTCTTTTTGACACTGGTGCATCGCATTGTTTCATGTCAAGATCATTTGTTTCCAAGCATGACTTCGTTTCGCAAATGTTGGGTAAACCTATGGGAGTGGTTTCGCCGGCTAAGTCTATGAGGGCTACTTCACTAGTTCCGGATGTTTCTATCATGATGGGTGATTTCAAGTTTCTTTCTTCTCCAATGGTCCTTGGTAACTCGGATACTGATATTGTTCTTGGAATGGATTGGCTTTCTAAGCACAAGGCTCAGCTTGATTGTGCTGCCAGGCAGATTCAATTGACTCATTCGTCTGAGGATGTAATTGTCTTTGCCGCTAATGACAATACCATCCGTCTGTTTTCTCTCAATGAGAAGGGTGAACTGGATGCCATCTCTCAAATTCCAGTCATTTGCGAATATCAAGACGTCTTTCCAGAAGAGCTTCCAAGAATGCCTCCGCACCGGCCAGTTGAATTCATCATCAATCTTGAGCCTGGCACGGAACCTGTTTGCAAACGTCCTTACAAGCTTGGACCTGAAGAGTTGAAGGAGCTGAAGAAGCAACTCGATATTCAAGAGCGAATGGGCCTCATCCGACCTAGTTCTTCTCTGTGGGGTTGTGGAGTTCTTTTTGTGAAGAAGAAGGATGGAACGGACCAACTTTGTGTTGACTACCGTCCATTGAACAAGAAGACTATAAAGAACAAGTACCCACTTCCCAACATCAACGAGCTGTTTGAACAACTCAAAGGTGCTCAAGTATTCTCCAAGCTTGATCTCCGTATGGGCTATCACCAGATTCGAATCCGTGAGCAAGATATTCCCAAGACGGCTTTCAGAACAAGCTATGGTTCATATGAATACACTGTCATGTCTTTTGGCCTCGTCAACACTCCTCCGACTTTCTCTCGCATGATGAACTTCATCTTCAACGCCTACACAAATGACTTCGTCTTGGTCTACCTCGATGACATTCTGGTCTTTTCCAAGAACAAGGAAGATCATGCCAAGCACTTGCGTTTGGTGCTCGATAAGCGCAGAGAACATCAGTTCTACGCCAAGTTCTCAAAGTGCGAGTTTTAGCTCGATGAGGTTCTCTATCTTGGGCATATCATCTCTGCCAAGGGCATAGCGGTTAATCCTGAGAAGGTGTCTGCAATTGTGAATTGGGAACCACCTCAGAACGTGAAGCAACTCCGCAGCTTCCTTGGTCTCACAAGCTACTATCGAAGGTTCGTTGAGAACTTTTCAAAGATCGTGAAGCCTCTTTGAAAGCTTCTCCAGAAGCACGTCAAGTACATTTGGTCTCCGGAATGTGACATCGCTTTCAACACTTTGAAAGAGAAATTAGTCACTGCTCCAGTTCTGACTCCCCCTGATGAATCCAAACCGTTCGAGGTCTTCTGCGATGCCTCTCTTCAAGGTCTTGGTGCAGTGTTGATGCAAGAGAAGAAAGTTGTGGCTTATACCTCTCGCCAGTTGAAGCCCAACGAGAAGAACTACCCCACTCATGACCTCGAGTTGGTGGCAGTTGTGCATGCTCTTTTGACTTGGAGACATCTCTTATTGGGAAGAAAAGTGGACATCTTCACTGACCACAAGAGTCTCAAGTACATCTTCACTCAGCCTAATCTCAACCTCAGGCAGACTCGTTGGGTCGAAATGATTCAAGAGTATAATCCGAGCATCGAATATACTCCAGGAAAGGCCAAAGTGATTGCTAACGCATTGAGCAGGAAGGCGTACTGCAACAGTATGATTCTCAAGCCTTACCAACCCGAGCTTTGTGAAGCTTTCCGCAAACTCAATCTGCAAGTTGTTCCTCAAGGTTTCCTCACCAACCTTCAAGTCTCTCCTACTTTGGAAGATCAGATTCGTGAGGCTCAACTTCTTGATGCTATGGTGAAGAAGGTGAAGATTGGGATTGCCAAGAGTCAACCCAAGTACAAGTGCTATCGCCTTGATGACAGGGATACTCTCTTCTTCGAGGATCGCATTGTTGTGCCTAAAGGCGACCTTCGTAAAGTCATTATGAACGAGGCTCACAATTCCCTCCTCTCCATCCACCCTGGGAGTACGAAGATGTACCAGGAACTCAAGCAGGCTTATTGGTGGACTCGAATGAAGCGAGAGATTGCTCAGTTCGTGAATGAATGTGATGTCTGCAGAAGAGTGAAGGAAGAACACCAACGACCAGCTGGTCTCCTCCAACCTCTTGCCATTCCAGAATGGAAGTTTGACCATATTGAGATGGACTTCATGATGGGATTTCCAAAGTCCAAGCGTGGCAATGATGCTATATTCATTGTCATCGACAAACTCACTAAAGTGGCTAACTTTCTGCCTATCAAAGAGTCTATCACTGCAGCTCAACTGGCGGAGCTGTATACCTCTCGGATTGTCTCTCTGCACGGCATTGCACAGTTGATCTCTTCAGACCGTGGCAGCATCTTTACCTCCAAGTTTTGGGATTCTTTTCAGAAGGCCATGGGCACCAACATCCGTTTCAGCACAACTTTTCATCCTCAAACTAGCGGTCAAGTCGAGCGTGTCAATCAGATTCTTGAAGATATGCTCAGGGCTTGCGTTATCTCCTTTGGTATGAAGTGGGAATATTGTCTTCCATATGCCGAGTTCTCCTACAATAACAGTTTTCAAGCAAGTTCGGGCAAGGCCCCATTTAAAATTCTCTATGGCAGGAAGTGCGGTACTCCTCTTAACTGGTCAGAGACCGGTGAATGTCAACTTCTCGGAAATGACTTGATCACAGAGGCATAGGAAATGTGCAAAGTCATTCGAGATAACCTCAAAGCAGCGTAATCGCGCCAGAAGAGCTACTATGATAGTAAGCATCATGATTTGGCTTTCGAGATCGGAGACCATGTTTACCTCCGCGTCTCTCCAATGAAAGGTACTCATCGCTTGAGTATCAAAGGGAAGCTTGCCCCTAGATACGTGGGTCCTTTCAAGATCGTCAGCAAGAGAGGCGATCTCGCCTATCAACTCGATCTTCCTTCAAACTTTGCAAACGTGCACGACGTGTTCCATGTCTCTCAGCTCCGCAAGTGCTTCAAGACCCCTGACCGCACCGTCAACTTTGAAGACATTGATCTCCAAGAAGACCTCTCTTATCGTGAGCACCCAGTTGCTATTCTTGAAGAAAATGAGCGCAAGACTCGCAATAAGTCAACCAAATTCCTCAAAGTCAAGTGGTCACACCATTCCGGCCGTGAAGCCACCTGGGAACGCGAGGATCACCTCCGCTCTGAGTACCCAGTGTTTTTCCAGTCCTAGATCTCAGGACGAGATCCTTTCGTAGTGGTGGAGTGTTGTAACACCCCGGATGTAATTTACCTTATATGTATCCCAACTCTTGCCGTTTTCCGGCACTAAGTTATTTTATTTCCTCGGGTTAGGGTTTTTGCCTTCGTGTGTTGTTGCCTTTGTTATGCATCTCATATCATGTCATCATGTGCATTGCATTTGCATACATGTTCGTCTCATGCATGCAAGCATTTTCCCCGTTGTCTGTTTTGCATTCCGGCACTCCTATCTCCTTCGATGCCCCTTTCTACCTCTTTTCGTGTGTGGGGGTTAAACATTTCCGGATTGGACCGAGACTTGTCATGCGGCCTTGGTTTACTACCGGTAGACCGCCTGTCAAGTTTCGTGCCATTTGGACTTTGTTTGATACTCCAACGGTAAACCGAGGGACCGAAAAGGCCTCGTGTGTGTTGCAGCCCAACACCATTCCAATTTGGCCCAAAACCCACCTAAACCCCCTCCATCATCTAGAGCGTTCGATCACGATTGCGTGGCCGCAAACCGCACCTCATTTGGAGCTCCCTAGCTCCCTCTACCTCTATATAAAGGGATCCTCCCCGAAATTTTCGGATCTTTCCTACCCTAAACCCTAGCCCCCTTCTTCATCCGCGCGCCGGACAGCGTCCGCCGGCGCCGGACGTGTCCGACCTGACCGCACCGCCGTTCCGCTCCAGTGGCATCCGCCACTTGTCCCTCCGTCCTCTCCCGCCGCCCGCGGCCCGCCGAGCCCGAGGAGAGCCCCTGTGGCCCGGGTCTCCTCCGCCGCCGCCCGGGTCTTCTTCTTCCTCTCGCGCCGCCCGACGCCACTTCGCCGCCATGCTGCCCCATCGCCGGCCCCTCGCCGGAACCCGTCAGCCGCCGCCCCGCCGCGCCTAACGGCGTCGCTCGAAGCCACCACCGCGGCGAGCCTCTCCGTCTTCTCCTCCTCCAGCCGGGTCTTCAAGTTCCATGACGAACTCCGATGCCAAGTACCACTCCGGCCGCCGTCGTCCACTGTTCCGTTGAAGTTCTCCATCGATCCTCGAAATCCGCGCCAGATCTGGATCTGGGACGAAGGTTGACTTCTTCCCCGAAAACCCTAGCTAATTTGCATTTTTCCGCATGTCGTATCTCCGCATCTGTAGCTCCGATTTGTGCGTGTAGCATATCAAAATGTTCGTCTCAAAGAGTACATCATTTCGTCTCATTGCATCATTTTCATTTGAGCTCATCTTGATGCCTGAAATGCTGTTGGAAGAGGGCTATGTGATAAAATTGCTAGATCTGTTTCATCAAATTGCTATTTGTCATTTTTGCCATGATTAATGTGTGCATGATATGCTCCTGAGCTCTTCATGAGTTTTGTTATATGCCATGCCATCTTTACAGAGGTGCCTACCATGTATTTTTTTGATATGGGTGGTCACTAGAAAAAGCTTGCAAAGTAGCGTATTCGGTAATGCTGATTTCAGGGACTTAGAATTTCTCCAAGTCCTTGTCCTGATTTTGTCATTATGCCATATGTTCATGTTGTTTCCTAGGGATCCGTGCCTCTTTTGAGGATGATCAGTAAGGATGATTTGTTAACATTGTGGTGCTCTATCCATCCATGTCTTTGTTTGCATTTATGGAGCAACCTACCTTGAGTCAATCGAGCTCTACTTTTGCTATTTCGCGAATCCTGGCAGATTGTTGACTTGTTAGCGATTTTGCCGAGGATGTTGCTATTGATCCGTGCATGCTATGTTGTTGTTATTGCCATGTCTAGCTTCTATGCCATTTATTCTTGATGGGTGTATGCTTAGTTTGTCCTGCCATGCTCTGTAGCGAGTGCATCGAGCTCGTGAACATGCCTACTCGCTAACTAATTTGCATGCTCCAGTTTTCACTAAGTCTGAGATCTGTTTATGTTTTTGCCATGTTCACATGCTTGCAATTGTATTTTCTGATCCCTTTTGGCTCAAGGTCACTAAGGGACTTTTGATAAGTGCTTTGAGTACCTTCATTTCATGCCTTGCTTTGCCATGTTAAGTTCCTATAGCATGTAGTTTTCATGCTCTAAAGTGTGCTACCTGATGTTAAATTCCAGACTTGTGTTAATTTCACGAAGTCTGAAACCTGTTATCATTTGCGTTTTTGCCATGCTTGTTTGAACCTGTTAATCGATGAGTTAGCCGTATCTCAGTGTTCATCTTTTGTCAAGCATCATGAGTGGATCCCTTCTATGTATTTTGTTGTCATGTTTGAGTGCTGTAGCATAATTATCTTGATGCTTTTAGATGGCTACTTGCTGATTATCGCAGACTGGTGCCATATTTGTTTTGCTTGCCATTTCCAAACCGTGCATCCGATTGCGGTGATCTTTATATCGATTTCAACTGAAATCACCTCACCTTTCCAGTGGCACTCTTGGATTTCCATGTTGAGGCCAGGTTCAGTCATTCCTTGTCAAATCTTCCATATGCATTACATATCGCATCCCGCATAGCATACCATGTTCGCATCATGTTGTTTGAGCATTTCACGTGGTTGATTGTGTTCCTTTTTCTTGTTTGTCTTGTTTGTCTTGTTTGTCTTGATTGTGTTCCCGCACGCAGGTGAAGATTGGAGATTGTTCCTTGTTGGAACATTGTTTATTGTTGGCATATCACTATATTATCTTGTTATCTTAATGCACCTATATACTTGGTAAAGGGTGGAAGACTCGGCCTTTTGCCTAGTGTTTTGTTCCACTCTTGCCGCCCTTGTTTCCGTCATATCGGTGTAATGTTCCGGGATTTTTGCGTTCCTTACGCGGTTGGGTTATAATGGGAACCCCTTGACAGTTCGCCTTGAATAAAACTCTTCTAGCAATGCCCAACTTCGGTTTTACCATTCGCCACCTAGCATTTTTCCCCTTGGGTTTCGCGGACTCAAGGGTCATCTTTATTTTAAAGCCCCAGGCCAGTGCTTCTCTAAGTGTTGGTCCAACCCAGAGCACTGTGTGGGGCCGTCCCTTGGCAACTTGGGTTACGTTGGCTCCCGTACGCTTAGCTTATCCGATGTGCCCTGAGAACGAGATATGTGCAGCTCCTGTCGGGATTTTTCGGCACAGTGGGTGGTCTTGCTGGACTTGTTTTACCATTGTCGAGGATGTCTTGTAAAACCAGGATGCCGAGTCTGATCGGAATGTCTCGGGAGAAGGAATATCCTTCGTTGACCGTGAGAGCTTGTGATGGGCTAAGTTGGGACTCCCCTGCAGGGATTTGAACTTTCGGAAGCCGTGCCCGCGGTTATGGGCAGATGGGAATTTGTTGATGTCCGGTTGTAGATAACACGAAACTTAACTTAATTAAAATGAATCAACTGCGTGTGTAACTATGATGGTCTCTTCTCGGCGGAGTCCGGGAATTGAACACGGTGTTGGAGTAATGCTTGACGTAGGTTGTTCTAGGATCACTTCTTGATAATAGTTCTTCGTTCGTGCTTTGCCTTCTCTTCTCTCTCTCTTTTGCGAACAGGATAGCCACCATATATGCTAGTCGCTTGCTGCAGCTCCACATATTACCTTGCCTTACCTATAAGCTTAAATAGTCTTGATCGCGAGGATGCGAGATTGCTGAGTCCCCGTGACTCACAGATTACTTCCAAAACCATATGCAGGGACCGATGATACCATTCCAGACGATGCGCGTGAGCTCAAGTGGGAGTTCGATGAAGACTCTCGTCGTTACTATGTGTCTTTCCCAGATGATCAGTAGTGGTGCCCAGTTGGGGCGATCGGGGTCTGTGTCGCATGTGGGGGTTGATCTTTTATTTTGGTACTGTAGTCGGACCATGAGTGTATTGGATGATTGTAATGTTATTCATGTATTTGTGTGACCTGGCGAGTGTAAGCCAACTATGTACCTTTTCCCCCTATTATCTATTTACATGGGTTGTTGTGAAGATTACCTTACTTGCGACATTGCTTTCAATGCGGTTATGCCTCTAAGTCGTGCTTCGACACGTAGGAGATATAGCCGCATCGAGGGCGTGACACCCAGCATCTTGGAGGTCTCCGTGTGTTTAGGGTGTCATCCACTTTTTGTCTGGAGCAGGTTGGCAATGATGTTGGAGCGTTTGAGGTGTGACCCATTGAGGGGGTGGTGCAACACGTACAGGCTTGGGATTGTGTACTTTCTGCTGGGAGCTTCTAAGCTTCTTCATGTGTCTCTTGTCTTACTGACATAAAAGAAAAAAATGTATATTAGCACACAAGTTACATCTGCCTATACCTTTGTAACTGAACTTAGCATTATTCACAGCCTGAACTTCTCATATATAAAGTGCTATTCATGTACATATTTTCCCCCTAGGACAGTCATCACACTATGCACTGAGTTGAGCATCTGCCAATACTTTTGTACCTGAACTGAGCACCCTTCAAAGAATGAACCTCACATTCTGTTAATTCTACACTATTTGATTACTTATATGTGCCTGAACTAAGCACTCTCCACAACCTGAACTTCTTGTTTTGCAAAGGGGAAATACTGTCTAAAGTTAAAAAACCTGAACCTTCATGAGTTTGAATGGTTGAACCACTAGTGCATACCAACCTGACCTTCATGTGATCACATGCAAGTTCTATTTTCCTTCTATTTTTTGCACACAACCAGATACATACCAACCTGAACTCTAGCACACTAAATAGTTGAGCTTCACATGGCTTTTCAGATGTGAATGCAGGCAGATTTTCTACTGTTTGTAGCTTGTACTGAGGCTCACAAACTACCTTAACTTCACATGGCTGTAAGCAGGAAGATTTTAAAAAAGCTTTTGTAGCCTGGACTGATGCTCACACACCACCTAAACTTCACATGGTTGTAAGAAAATAAAAAATAGAAGGAAGAAGTTCAACCATACCCTGGCTAGAAGTTCGGCCAACCTTTTTCCAGCATCTGATAGGCCACCTTGTGAGCAATTTGTCGAAGAGCTAGGAGAGGAACCGCATGGAAATCCATGTCTTGCATAGGGCGCGAAGTTCATCTACACGAAGCAAGAAGGTCGGGCAAGGGAAGATTGAAGAAGAAGGCGACAAGTGGGAGGAAGTTCATGTACCATTGATGGATTTGAAGGCGTGTGGCACCCCGGCTCAGAGCGACTGGTTTACCCTGCATTGCCAGCCTAGAGACCATGTCTTCTGGCAACACGCAACATATTGGTATAGAAAAAACCGCTTTATTGATGCTAGAGGAACATAGTTCATATTACAACAGCGGTCGAGGCCAAGCGGCACACTCGATGCGGCAGAACAATATGTACATTATTTAGTGAACATAAACGGGCCTCGATCCGAACAACTACGTGGCAGCAGAATAACGTCGTAGCGGAAGCTCCATATCACAGGGACACCGATGTGGACACCATCTAGAATCGAACAACGCTCCTTTCCAACGAGACTTTCCTGAAATCTGCATGACACACCAGGTCAGTACATTGAATGTACTTGCAAGCTCACAACAAGCATAATCATAATGACAAACAATATCATGATATTTATCCAATTATTAATAATGCAACACTATATGCCAACATGCTGTGGTCATGCTCGAACGTCCCTCAGGACAACTTACCAACCGTGATCATCCTCAGATCACAAACACCACCAACGTGGTACAACACACCACCAACGTGGCCTTTAACAAAATGACTCGTGATCCTTAAGGCGATCACCACCACGATCATTATCTGATCCCAATCTCCTTGATGGCCTTCTGCCATCGTCAACAATGCAGAGTTTACAGCTTAGTGTGCAATTTTTTATTAATCGTTGACTCATGGTGGGACCTACTATGAGGTGTCCGTGACCGTGGACGCGACTATCGATAGATTATACACTCTGCAGAGGTAGCACACTGTACCCACACCACGGAACCCATGGCCTCGCACTCCCATTCGGGTGGACCAACGACATTCCGACAAAACCCCTCCATTGCCACAACACTCTCCCGACCACTCCGACCCAAATCCCCAACGGGCTGGTCCTGGGTGGCCCCGTGTCTACCAAAGACACCCCGACCACTGTCGTGGTCAAACTCCCACTCGGGGACACTCCCACTCGGGGACTCGGTACCATAATCTCATCCACGAGCACACAAGATTTTGTCTGCTTACCGGGCCACGGCAAGCACGACATAACCTTCCCTACATGGAGGCACCGACCAGAGGCCGTGTCAATGGACCGAATCAAGGCCTTCCCATAAAGACAAATGTGGTTGCACTAGAAAGAACTCGATTCAGCGGCACCATGACCCAGTCAACGGTATATTCAAGTTGCGTTATATTCAAATTGAAATGAAAATGACCGGTGTCATAGCATGCCATGAAATGCAAAACCAAACATGCATCATATAATGATAAAATGACCCATGTCTTCCATATACACTCCAAGCTTAACCGTCAACAACTCACATTAATCTACTAGCTCAAAATGACTCACAACTTAACCAAAATATTCAGGAACAAGTTTCATTAATTTCTTACGCAAGAAAGTAACTCCGATAACTTTTCCATATGCATAACAAAAGATTTCACTATCAACAACCCTTAGTTTCTTTATCACTAAATTAGGTTCAAACATTCTGTAAAACAAGTATTATGATTTTAACAAGTATTTAACACAATATTTTATAACAATTTTTTATCAATTTTAGGGAGGCAAAAACATAGATAAATAATTACTAACATGCATAACAAAATTACTTCTAACATCATATCTTAACTTGCTTTATCCACTAACCTAGTTTCATCTATTCTGTGAATCAAGCATAACAATTGTCAAACATTTAACAAAATGCAAATAACTCAATAATTATTTAAATGCAAGGATTAACCATTTCATTCAAGTGAGAAAATCACAAATATTGAAATGGTATCATAAAAATGTTACTGTGGCTTGCCTTAGTGTAGATGAGGTTCACAAGCCTCCTGGTGATCCTCAAGACAAGCCTCACCTTCTGAAAATAATTTCAAACACAAAAAGAAAATATCAAGAACACTTCTGAAATTCACCAGAAATTCTAAACAGCCCAGAAAAATCTCATCTTTGGTGAGCTGTTAGATTTTCTTTCAAAGAACACAACGCAAAAAGAATCAATTCATTTGGACTTATGGTTAAAAAGTTATAACTGTTTGAAGTGTTCTGTAAATTCAAATGAATTTGAATAAAAATAAAAAGACTGGGGGCTGACGTCGAAGGCGCAAAGCCCAGGGGCGCCACCACTCGTACCGCTTCGTGCGCGTACTTAGTGGCTGACTAGCGGGCCCCGCTAGTCAGGTGGGGGAAGAGGGGGAGAGAAACAGAGATGGCCGCGGCTTTGGCGGAGCTCTCGCCGGCGACGAGGGCTCTTTGGCCAAAACAAGAGGGAGGGATGGCAAGAGGAGGTCAAGGCGCACCTACCCGTACCCGTAGCGTGGCTAGGGGTGGTCGGACGGCGTCGGAATCTAGCTTGCGAGCAGAGGCAGAACGAGGAGGTCGCCGGAGTTGAAGAAGACGGCGAGCAGGGGCCACTCCAGAGGCTCGAAGCGGGCGAGACGGCCTCACCGGAGAGAGGTGGAGGCCCTGGAGGGGTCGCCCAGGCCTGGGAGGGGCTGGAGCTGCCGCGGCGACCAGAGGAGATCGCCAACGAGCTCGAGCTCGGGGACGGCGGCTCGAGGCCTGCCCGGCCGGGCTATGGCTTCCTACTCGACCGTGGAGTGTGTGTGAGTGCTGGAGGATGCTCGAGGAGGTTGGGGAGGGGCTCTATATATAGGCAAGCCGTGAGGGTGCTTCGGGCTCCGCAGGTGGACACCTGTCCACGGCGCCCGACGACGAGCGGCGTCAGTGAGACGGGGAGAAGGCGACGGAGGTCACGCAGGCACTGTGGGCGAGCGGAGACGAGCACAAGATCAAGGGGGGTGACAACGAGCACAGTGCGCTCCGCACTGTTGGGCTGGCCGGACCTTGCCCGTGCTCACTGCGGCAAGCTCCGGCATCTGCGAGTGCTAGGGCGGAGTTAAGGGCGTCGAGACGGTGATGGTGGCGAGTTTTGGCAAGGTTGGGCTGGCAGGGGAAGCGAGCACGCGCGAACAGAGCGTTCGGCGGCACCCAGAGTGCGTCGACACGCATGCCTGGCATTGTGGACACGCGTGGTCACCGCGCGAACTCTCTCCTCAGGCCAGCCTTCATCCAAAAAATCATGTCTGGCATGTTGTTCGTGGTGGTTTTGAAGTTTACCATGGTTTGGTTTGGATCCAGGTGTGGTAGAAAAGATTTTACAAACCAGGTAAGTTTCTGGTCAGTAACTTTGTGATGTTACTGTGGTCAAATGACTGGGTGTTTGGAGCTGTGTTTTGGAGGCTAGCTTAGAGTTACTAAGGTAAATAAGCACAAGAAAGTTCAGTTCAAAAGGAGTAAGTAAAATGGTAGTTGTTGTAGAAACCACCATTTCTGTCCAGAACAGAAAAATATTCTGTAGCAAAAATATTCCAAAAAGTGATGAAATATTTTTGCTCAGGGAGGTGCCCTAGGGTCTCTAGAATATTTGTGAATTATCTCAGAATTTTCTGAGCCATAAAAATTAGGGTTGCTTTGGAGCAAAAAGATTTGCCTCAGGGTTTTTGAGAGGAAATGAATATTTTTCATTTATGGAAAATATTCCAAAGATTATTTTGAGGTGGATCAGAAGTGAAATGAGGGTTTGGGAGAGAAATGAAGCACTTGGGTGAAAGCCAAGGATGCCCAAGTGTTTAAGTCCAAATGAAAAGACTCAAGAATTCCAAGTTTCAAAAAAATTTGAAATGGAAACTCAAACAAATAAGAGAGGGCAAAAACCAGATTGTCACAAACCTCGCGCACTTAGAATGAATGTTGTCCTCGAGATTCGGTTGCTTGGGAAAACCACTCTAGATACTGACCCTTAAGGAATTCTTCCTTCTCCCAAGTTGCTTCTGACTCTGTGTGATGCTCCCACTGAACCTTGTAAAATTTTCCAACTTTGCAGCGAGTGACCCTTTCCACTTGATCCAATATTTTGAACGGTCTTTCTTCATAAGTTAAATCTTTTGCCAATTCTATTTCAGCCATTGCAGTCCTTTTCTCAGGCGGGGATATGCATCATCTCAATTGCGAAACATGGAATACGTTGTGTATGTCTGCCAATTCCGGGGGTAGTTCCAGTTGATATGCAACCGTACCCACTCGAGACATAATCGGGAATGGACCAATGAATCTGGGTGCCAGCTTTCCATGAGTCTGAAATCGCTCAACTCCTTTCATAGGAGTGACTCGGAGGTACACGTGTTCTCCGGTTTCAAAACTGACCTGCCAATGCTTTGCATCATAATAACTCTTCGGACGGGATTTGGCCAATTGCAGTCGGTCTCTGATTTCCCTTACTTGTCTCTCAGCTTCCATCATGAGATCGGTTCTGAAGATACGGCTATCTCTAGCTTGAGACCAATTTAGAGGAGTGCGGCACTTACGACCATATAGAGCTTCATATGGCGACATCTTTAGGCTGGTCTGAAAACTGTTGTTATACGAGAACTCGACGTATGGCAAGCAATCTTACCATTTAGCTCCGTTGGCTAGCGCACAGGCTCGCAACATATCTTCGAGTATTTGATTTACTCGCTCTGTCTGACCATCTGTGTGAGGGTGATAAGCAGTACTATATTTCAGTGATGTCCCCAAGGCTTGATGGAGACGGGACCAGAAAGCGGAGGTAAACAAAGAACCTCGGTCGGAAGTGATAGTCCGGGGTACTCCATGCAGACTGACGATTCTGGATACATATAGTTGTGCAAGTTCATCTGCTCTGTATCTGGTGCTGATCGGGATGAAGTGAGCAACCTTGGCGAGAGTCTCCACTATAACCCAGATTGTGTCTTTGCCTCGCTGAGTCCTAGGCAATCCAGTGATGAAATCCATGCAAACATCATCCCATTTCCATTGTGAAACTGGCAGTTGTTGGAGAAGTCCGGCTGGCTTCTGATGATCTGCATGCACATTGTTGCATATGTCGCAACAGGCTACAAAATAGGCAATGTCTCTCTTCATTCCATCCCACCAGAATATTTGTTAGGGTCTTCATACATTTTCGTACCTCCCGGATGAATGGAAAACGAGGATTCGTGTGCTTCCGACAAGGTTTTCTTCTTCAAGTCCGGTTGATTTGGTACACAAATTCGTCCACGGAATCGGATGGTACCGAATTTGTCCTTGCAGAAATCTGGGGGCTGCCTTGCTATCTGGCCATTGGCATCTTTTTGTAGCTCGGCGTCACCTGGCTGGGCCTTGCGGATTTCCATTTCAAGTGTGGAAGTAACTTCCAAAATATTAGCGAGGCCAGCATCCATGATGACCAAGTTGAGCTGAGCAATCTCTTCTTGAAGTTTGGTAGGGAATGATGTTAACATGACATTTAAGCCGACGGGCTTTCGACTGAGCGCATCAGCAACGATGTTGGCCTTGCCGGGATGGCAATTTATTCCAAGGTCATAATCCTTGACCAACTCTAACCATCTTCGTTGATGGAGATTTAAATCTGGCTGAGTGAAGATGTACTTGAGGCTTTTGTGGTCGGTAAAAATTTGGCACCTTTTTCCAATGAGATAGTGTCTCCAAATTTTTAATGCATGAACCACTGCCGCCAATTCCAAAGCATGTGTAGGATAATTTCCCTCATGTGGTCATAGCTGTCGTGAGGCATATGCTACTACCATGCCGTCTTGCATCAACACGCAACCAATACCTTGTCTGGAGGCATCGCAGTACACATCAAAGCTGCGATAAATGTCTGGAAGAGTCAATACAGGTGCGGTTCTCAGACGTGTTTTTAGCTCATTAAAACTCTTCTCACAGTCCTCGGTCCACTTAAACTTTGTATCCTTTTTGAGCAACTCCGTCATGGGTTTAGCAATTTTGGAAAACCCTTTAATAAAACGGCGATAGTACCCAGCTAATCCGAGGAAACTCCGGATCTGTGTTACAGTCATGGGTGGTACCCAATCGAGCACATCCTTTACTTTGCTTGGGTCCGTGGCTATACCTTCGGCGGATAAGACATGTCCGAGAAACCCAACTTGCTTGAGCCAAAATTTGCACTTACTGAACTTGGCGTATAACTAATGGTCGCGGAGTCGTTGTAGCACTGCTCGGAGGTGATCCTTATGTTCTTCTTCACCCTTGGAGTAAATGAGGATGTCGTCGATGAAGACTACCACAAATTTGTCTAGGAATTCCATGAACACTTTGTTCATCATATGCATGAAGAAGGTAGGGGCATTGGTGAGACCAAAGGACATCACGGTATATTCGTAAAGACCGTATCGTGTAGTGAATGCGGTCTTAGGAATATCTTCCTTTTTAATCTTGAGCTGATGATATCCGGTCCGTAAATCGATTTTTGAGAATACTTTAGCCCCACTGAGCTGATCAAACAGATCATCAATCCTTGGCAGTGGGTACTTACTTTTGATGGTGACATCATTCAGCTGGCGGTAATCTATGCACATACGGAGACTGCCATCCTTTTTGCCCATGAAAATTGCAGGTGACCCCCATGGTGAAGAGCTGGGACGAATATAACCTTTCTGGAGTAATTCGTCGAGCTATTTCTTTAGCTCCACTACTTCTGATGAGGGCATCCGGTAATACTTCATGTATAATGGTGTGGTTTCGGGCACAAGATCTATGGCAAATACCAGTTCTCGATCTAGTGGCATGCCTGGCAGTTCTTCTAGAAACACATCTGGGTACTCAATGACCACATGAATAAATTCCAACTCCACCAGAGCGGTGCAAACTAATTCTGGCTTGGGTACAGGCTTGCGAGCATAGAATTTGGTGAGCTGCCCATCCAGACTGGTCAAATTGACTTCTCGGGTTGCGCAATTTATGCAAACTTGATATTTGGTCAACCAATTCATACCCAATATAATATCCAACTGCTCAGACTCAATGATTATCAAAGATGGTGGAAAGTAGACCCCGTTGATATTGATCTCCAGATCACGGCAGACTAGATTGCTCTTAATTATAGATCCCGGGGTTTGTACCAGCATATTTTTGCCCAAAATGGTGCAAGGAAAATTGTTTTGGGCGGTAAAACTCCGAGAAATAAAAGAATGGGAAGCCCCAAAGTCAAATAGAATTACTGCAGGTATGTCATTAAAAGAAAACATACCAATGACGACTTCTGGCTTCTGTTGGGCTTCATCGGCGGAGACATGATTCACGTGCCCAGTGAAGTTTTGCTGGGTTCGCCCTGACTCCATAAAGTTGAGTTGTGGCCTGCTCGGGGCATTCACCTTGTGGTTCTTGGGGCACTGTTTGGCATAATGTCCGTGCTTCCCATAAATGAAACAAGTATTATTGCGCTGGTGCTCCTCATGTGTTGGAATGGTTACAATATTCTTGACTTGAGTGGTGGTCCTGTTAACATTCTGCTTCCAATTTGGCTTGTATTCCACCTGAGTCTGCTGCCAGGTATGAGCCTTTTTCACAGGTTGTCCATCCTTCTTTGGCTCAAACTTGTGCTTGTTGTCGTTGTTAGCCGGCCTATTATCTGATATAAGCTTGTGCTCCCGTTAAGCAATGAACGCCTTGTGCACCAGAGTTTGGAAATCGGTGAAATCAAACATATTGAGGGCACACCGAAGTTGTGGATTTAAACCTCCAAGAAATCTGTCAATCTTCCTTTCTTCAGTGGCCACGTCATACAGAGAGTAACGGGCCAAATGATTGAATTTTTGCAGATACTCAGCCATAGACTGATTTCCTTGGACGAGCGCGAGAAATTCACACTGCTTAGCCTTCATAACTCCAGTGGGGATGTGATACTTGCGAAACTTATCCTTAAATTTTTCCCAGGTGACTTCCTCATCAATCGGCCACATGGATTTTGTATTTTCCCACCATATGGCAGCTGCACCTTCAAGGTAATGGGTTGCAAATGGGACTTTATCATTTCCTTCAGTACGGGCGACCTGAAGCTTTTTCTCCATGGTGCGCAACCAATCGTCTGCATCCAATGGGTCAACAACCTGACTGAAACTGGGTGGATTGGTCCTCTGAAAATCTAACAGCTTTGAGTGATGATCATTCTGATTTCCATTCTGTCCAACCATAGCTTGCACACTTCTCAATATTTCAATCAGATCATTGTTCCTTTTCTCTTCAAACATACGCAGAACTTGCTCGGTGCAGGGAGGATCAGGTGGTGGAGGTGGTGGCTGAACGTACGGCTCGGAAGAATATCCTGCCTATCGTGCGGAACGATGAACAGGAGTTCCCTCACGAACGTTGCTACTGCTGCCTCCCCATGTCATCCTATTGAGGATTTTTTCCAAGACAACGCAATCGAGATGAGAGACATCCAAGAATAAAATTGGGGAAAAGCCAGCAACAAATCTCGAAAAAGACAAAAGAGCGAAGAAAATACGGCGATTAAAGTCCCAACATAATTATACATGGACTCATACATGAAAATTAAACAACATGATTGGTTCCACTACCCTCATACATGAAGCATCATGACTCGTACAACTACATCCGTACACCATCTAGATGACTGAGAATACTCAAAGACACTACTGCTCTGCTGGTGCTGCGGTGTCCTCCCCTGAAGCGGTCTCGGATCCCGAACTGACGTGGGTAACGGAAACATCCGGGTTAAAGGTAACACGATGACGCTGCCTCGATGGCTCTCTCTCATGGGCAGGGGTAGGATGAAGCATCGGGGCTGCAGGGGTAGCAGGAAGTGAGACCCACTCGGCAGGAGCACTGAGAGGGTTCACGGCCGAGACACCTGTGCTACTCGGGGGAGTAACCGGCGAAATAGGGGAGCTAGAACTAACTTGGACATAAGGGGTAAATCCCAGTGAGGACGGAGTAGTGGTGGATCTAGTAGTGACCAAGGTAGCGGCTAAAGCAGTATGGGCACAAGTCAGCTCTCGAGCCAGCTCGTGGATAATCAGATAGCTAGCAGTGATATAGCAAGAAAGAAGGCTAGCAACATTATCAGACTCCGAGTCAACGAGAGGAAAACGAACACGACCATTGTTGTGCAGAGATGGGTAGTAATAGAAACCTGGGTGGTGCTGCGTTTGAACCTCGGTATAATGAAGCTTGACAAGGACCTCAAATGCGGCAAACTGGACAGCCTGAGAAGCGGTGGAGGCATAACCGCTCCGAGAAGTGCGAGTGTAAGAGCCGGAATCGTAACTGGTGCGTAGAGTAACCACTACGTGGTACTCATATACTGAGTCTGCTAGACGCTCCCGGTACACACGGTAGACCGGTTCATCTCTGTGAGGGTACAACCAACGCCACACGTTGCGGAGAAGGTGCGGTGACGTGTACGACATCAGCTGCAACTGGCACGGATACGGCACCGGAGCCATCTACACTCACAACCATTAGCAGGTTAGCATAACAATAATAATCAAATGACTAGAATGCAACAACCAGCTATAACTGCTACCGGCACTCAAATTTACTCGCGCCTAACGTCTAGTTAACGCGTCGTAGTCTAGCATGGCCTACAGTCAGCGCGGCTTTGTTACCAATCGTTGTGGCACCCCGGCTCAGAGCGACCGGTTTACCATGCATTGCTAGCCCAGAGACCATGTCTTCTGGCAACACACAACATATTGGTATAGAAAACAACCGCTTTATTGATGCTAGTGGAACAGAGTTCATATTACAACAGCGGTCGAGGCCAAGCGGCACACTCGGTGCGGCAGAACAATATGTACATTATTTAGTGAACATAAAGGGGCCTCGATCCGAACAACTACGTGGCAGCAGAATAATGTCATAGCGGAAGCTCCATATCTAAGGGACACCGATGTGGACACGATCTAGACTCGAACAGCGCTCCTTTCCAACGAGACTTTCTTGAAATCTGGCATGACACGCCAGGTCAGTACATTGAATGTACTTGCAAGCTCACCACAAGCATAATCATAACGACAAACAATATCATGATATTTAACCAATTATTAATAATGCAACACTATATGTCAACATGATGTGATCATGCTCGAACGTCCCTCAGGACAACTTACCAACCATGATCATCCTCAGATCACAAACACCACCAACGTGGTACAACACACCACCAACGTGGTAAAACACACCACCAATGTGGTCTTTAACAAAATGACTCGTGATCCTTACGGCGATCACCACCACGATCATTATCTGATCCCAATCTCCTCGATGGCCTTCGGCCATCGTCAACAATGCAGAGTTTACAGCTTAGTGTGCAATTTTTTTATTAATCGTTGACTCATGGTGGGACCTACTACGAGGTGTCCATGACAATGGACGCGGCTATCGATAGATTATACACTCTACAGAGGTAGCACACTGTACCCACACCACGGAACCCATGGCCTCGCACTCCCATTCGGATGGACCAACGACATTCCGACAAAACCCCTCCATTGCCACAACACTCTCCTGGCCACTCCGACCCAAATCCCCAACGGGCTGGTCCTGGGTGGCCCCGTGTCTACCAAAGACAACCCCGACCACCGTCGTGGTCAAACTCCCACTCGGGAACACTCCCACTCGGGGACTCGGTACCATAATCTCATCAACGAGCACACAAGATTATGTCTGCTTACCGGGCCAGGGCAAGCACGGCATAACCTTCCCTAGATGGAGGCACCGACCAGAGGCCGTGTCAATGGACCGAATCAAGGCCTTCCCATAAAGGCAAATGTGGTTGCACTGGAAAGAACTCGATTCAGCGGCACCATGACCCAGTCAACGGTATATTCAAGTTGAGTTATATTCAAATTCAAATCAAAATGACCGGTGTCATAGCATGCCATGAAATGCAAAACAACACATGCATCACATAATGATAAAATGACCCATGTCTTCCATATACACTCCAAGCTTAACCGTCAACAACTCACATTACTCTACTAGCTCAAAATGACTGACAACTTAACCAAAATATTCAACAAGTTTCACTAATTTCTTAAGCAAGAAAGTTACTCCGATAACTTTTCCATATGCATAACAAAAGATTTCACTATCAACAACCCTTAGTTTCTTTATCACTAAATTAGGTTCAAACATTCTGTAAAACAAGTATTATGATTTTAACAAGTATTTAACAGAATATTTTCTAACAAATTTTTATCAATTTTAGGGAGGCAAAACATAGATAAATAATTATTAACATGTTCAAAAAAGTTATTTCTAACATCATATCTTAACCTGCTTTATCCACTAACCTAGTTTCAACTATTCTGTGAATCAAGCATAACAACTGTCCAACATTTAACAGAATGCAAATAACTCAATTATTATTTAAATGCAAGGATTAACCATTTCATTCAAGTGAGAAAATCACAAATATTGAAATGGCATCATAAAAATGTTGATGTGGCTTGCCTTAGTGCAGATGAGGTTCACAAGCCTCTTGGTGATCCTCAAGACAAGCCTCACCTTCTGAAAATAATTTCAAACACAAAAAGAAAATATCAAGAACACTTCTGAAATTCACCAGAACTTCTAAACAGCTCAGAAACATCTCATCTTTGGTGAGCTGTTAGATTTTCTTTCAAACAACACAATCCAAAAAGAATCAATTCATTTTGACTTATGGTTAAAAAGCTATAACTGTTTGAAGTGTTCTGTAAATTCAAATGAATTTGAATAAAAAGAAAAAGACTGGGGGGTACGTCGAAGGCGTAAAGCCCAGGGGCACCACCACTCGTACTGCTTCGCGTGCGTACTGAGTGGCTGACTAGCGGGCCCCGCTAGTCAGGTGGAGGAAGAGGGGGAGAGAAACAGAGATGGCTGCGGCTTCGCCGGAGCTCTCGCCGGCGACGAGGGCTCTTTGGCAAAAACGAGAGGGAGGGCTAGAGAGAGGAGGTCGAGGCGCACCTGCCCGTACCCCTAGCGTGGCTAGGGGTGGTCAGACGGTGTTGGAATCTAGCTTGCGAGCGGAGCTGGAACAAGGAGGTCGCCGGATTTGAAGAAGACGGCGAGCAGGGGCAACTCCAGAGGCTCCAAGCAGGCGAGACGGCCTCACCGGAGAGAGGTGGAGGTCCTGGATGGGTCGCCCAGGCCTGGGAGGGGCTGGAGCTGCCGCGGAGACCAGAGGGGATCGACTGTGAGCTCGAGCTCGGGGACGGTGGCCCGAGGCCTGCCCGGCCAGGCTACGGCTTCCTACTCGACCGTGGAGTGTATGTGAGTACTGGAGGATGCTCGAGGAGGTTGGGAGGGGATCTATATATAGGCGAGTGGCGAGGGTGCTTCGGGCTCCGTTGGTGGACACCTGTCCACGGCGCCCGGCGACGAGCGGTGTTAGTGAGACGGGGAGAAGGCGACGGAGTTCACACGGCCACTGTGGGCGAGCGGAGACGAGCACAGGATGAAGGGGGGTGATGACGAGCACAGTGCGCTCCGCACTGTTGGGCTGGCCGGACCTTGCCCGTGCTCGCTCCAGCGAGCTCCGGCATCGGCGAGTGCCAGGGCGGAGTTAAGGGCGTCGAGACGGTGATGGTGGCGAGTTTTGGCAAGGTTGGGCAGGCAGGGGAAGCGAGCACGCGCGAACAGAGCGTTCGGCGGCACCCAGAGCGTGTCGACACGCATGCCTGGCATCATGGACACGCGTGGTCACGGCGCGAACTCTCTCCTCAGGCCAGCCTTCGTCCAAAAAATCATGTCTGGCATGTTGTTCGTGGTGGTTTTGAAGTTTACCATGGTTTGGTTTGGATCCAGGTGCAGTAGAGAAGATTTTACAAACCAGGTAAGTTTATGGTCAGTAACTTTGTGATGTTACTGTGCTCAAATGGCTGGGTGTTTGGAGCTGTGCTTTGGAGGCTAGCTTAGAGTTACTAAGGTAAATAAGCACAAGAAAGTTCAGGTCAAAAGGAGTAAGTAAAATGGTAGTTGCTGTAGAAACCACCATTTCTGTCCAGAACAGAAAAGATTTTCTGTAGCAAAAATATTCCAAAAAGTGATGAAATATTTTTGCTCAGGGAGGTGCCCTAGGGTCTCTAGAATATTTGCAAATTATCTCAGAATTTTGTGAGCCATTAAAATTAGGGTTGCTTTGGAGCAAACAGATTTGCCTAAGGGTTTTTGAGAGGAAATGAATATTTTTCATTTATGAAAAATATTCCAAAGATTATTTTGAGGTGGATCAGAAGTGAAATGAGGGTTTGGGAGAGAAATGAAGCAGTTGGGTGAAAGCCAAGGATGCCCAAGTGTTTATGTCCAAATGAAAAGACTCAAGAATTCCAAGTTTCAAAAAAAATTCAAATTGAAACTCAAACAAATAAGAGAGGGCAAAAACCAGGCTGTCACAAGGCGCCCCGATGCGGCCTCCACTGTGGAGTTGCTCCATTGGCCGCGTCGTTCGCCGTAGCTTCCGTCGGGGCCGTCATCTACTCTACCAAGCCGTCGGGCAGTGAGCATGGAAGGAGGATGCGGCTATCGAAAGTCCATGGCGGCTTCGCCGCCTCCAGGCGAGGCGGGCTCCCTCGCGCCGGCATCCGCCGTCGCTTGCTCGCCCGCGCCGGTGGTCGGCCAGGAGGTGGGACGGAGGGGTGGCGGTGGATCCAGTCGACCAGGCTCTAGAGACGAAGGGGAGGCGGCGGATCGGGCCGGCCAGGAGCTGGAGACGGGGGGTGTCAGGACCCCGATTCCAAGTCACATCGATCTAGCCGGTAACACCTCATATCACTTTGCGGCCTGACGCACGGTATTCCCACGAGTGTCGCCTTACCATGGCACGGGACCGTTTGCCCCTTTTGGCTCACATATATGATAGTGTCCCTAGCATCCATATGACAAAGAACCCGGGCCGACATGACTAGTCGTGAACCCAAAGTGGCACTAACTTACGGGGACAGGCATACATGAATCAACATCGAGCATGTTGGTCAGCAGTGTGCGAATCCGGACTGTAGCAACTGGGCTAACAGGACCCTGGGAACCCGGGCTGTAGCAGGCTAGCAGGACTCCGGAGGTCACCGCGTGATATTTCCCTAAAGGGACAGACACAGGAACGAAGTGAATCACATGCCGGCCAGTCAAGTGTTCTAGAGCAGTAGTGCTGGGCTAGCAGGACTCTGGTGAACCGGGCTTTAACGGATTACTATGGCTCCTGGAAGCACAAGACTACATTTCCCCATAAGATAGGCTACCAAGGGTAAACAACTAGGTTGTCGGATCCCACACATACCAAGCATTTCAATCATACACACAATATGCTCAATATGTGCAATACAACATGGCATCACAACAAGAATCTACGACTCAGAGTATTTATTCATTAGGCTCCGAGGAGCGAGATAAAACAAACATGGGTCTCATGACCCAACATTCAGAGCATACAAGTCAAAGCACATGCGGAAGCTTAACATGTCTGAGTACATACTTCTACAAATGAAAAAGGCTGAGAAGCCTGACTATCTACCAGATCCTGCCGAGGGCACAAGATCGTAGCTGAGGTAACAAGCTAAACATCGATGTCCACGTGGAACTACTAGCGAGACTGATGTCTCTCTACAAAACATAAAATAAGCAAACATGATTACAAATGTACCCAGCAAGACTTACATGAGAACTATCTACATATGCATCGGTATCAACAAAGGGGTGGTGGAGTTTAACTGCAGCAAGCCAGCTTTGACTCGGTGGCTATGCTGAACTACGACTGCAAGTAACTCTTTTGAGGTGGCGCACACGAGTCCACATATTCACCATACCAATACACCACTATGGATCCGCTCCCGTCTCCCTACGAGAACGCCATCCATAGCACTCACGCTTATCTTGCGCATTTTAGAGTATCCACTTTCACTTGTCTATGAACGATGCAAGGGGTCCAAGTTTCCATATCCGAGGAACCCGGCTATTCGAATAGATAATGATAACCCTGCAGGGGTGTACTTCTTCACACACGCTCTCGCCACTTACGACCATGTACACATCGTGTACCTCGGCAACCTTCAAGCGGAAGCCTGGCGAGGGAGTTGGCCACAACCTAACTAAACACACAAGTCTCTAGTCCAGGTTTATCGCCTATTCGGGTTCCATCCGTAAGGAGATTGGGCCGGGGTGTCGCTCACGGCCCCAAACGATGTGAGCAGGGTTCCCAAGCCCACCATCCGGGTGCCACTTCGTACACCATGCCACTGTGCCTAGTCTGTCCAAAGCCCACCTGTACTGGGTGCCACTTGGTAGACTACTAACACAACCTACAAACACCAGAAACTAGTTGCAACTCCTGGACAGAGATCAGGTTGATTAATAAGTCGAGAGAGCTTGGAGCGCCCGGAGCCCAATTTGTGGTAGTAACTGTTCATGGATCACTAACACAGAACTCAGTTCCTGAGGACGGCTGCAATGAGACAACCCACAATATACTCCTACATGGTCTCTCACCACTACCTTTACCAAATCGTGTTCACACACTTAGCTCTCAACAGTAGGACATGTTCACCACATTCCAATTCATCCCCGATGAATCGGACCTGACTCAACTCTAAGCAGTAGCAGGCATGACAAACAAGCATGAATGAGTCGGCACATCAGGGCTCAAACAACTCCTACTCATGCTAGTGGGTTTCATCTATTTACTGTGGCAATGACAGGTCATGCAGAGTAAATGGGTTCAGCTACTGCAACATGTAACAGTTGAATCGTTGTTGTCCTAATGTAGTAAAGGAGAGCAGGAGCGAGAGAATGGGATTGTATCCGAATGAACAAGGGGGTTTTGCTTGCCTGGCACTGAAGATAATATAGTTCTTCATCGGTGTCATTGATCATGTCATCGGAAACATCGTCTACTAAAAGGGAACAACCACCGGAAAACACAAAAGAAACAACATTCACTGCAATGCACAATCAAATGAATGACATGTCATGTTAAGGAACTGAATTGACCTAATGCAACAGTAAGCCAAGTTAATTGAAGTGGAATTCAAACAAGGTTAAATCCAACTCCAAATGCTAGTTCATATATTGCCCTAATCATGATTTATCCTATTCAGTGAGGTTAACTTGTTCAAACATGCATGAAAGTACCATAAACAGATTCTTCATATTTTTCCGATCATTTTCATATATAAATTATTTCATTTGGAGTTATGGTTGATTTTCTATGATTTTTAGAAGTTTATACTATTTTATGGAATTTTCTGAACAAACTTACATCCAGAAAATGCTTTACTACGTCAGCATGACCTCACAGTGATGTCAGCAGGTCAATGGCTCGGTCCAGGTCAAACCTGACGTGTGGGGCCCGTTGGTCAGTCACACAGTTAGTTAATTAACTAATTCAGGTTAGTTTAAGTGCTAAGCTAGGTTAGTTAGCAGGCCGGGGCCCACATGTCAGTGAGTGAGGGCGTTAATTAGCAGGGTCATCAGCGGCTAATGATGTGCCATGTCACCAGCCATCGGAGTTGGACTCCAACGACCTCACAGTGTGGCGGTGGCTCACCGGAATCGCGTTGTGGGCGTCGATTGGACGTGCCGAGGGCACCAGGCGATAGCCCTTGCTCCCACGCATCTAGCGGAGGTAGCAGCAGGTCACGGGGTCACCGGAATCGACGCTGGCGACGAGCCGAGCGGCAGCCTGGGCTACGGCGTAATCGGGTTGGAGCTAGGGGGCACGTGGGGAGAAGCTGGTGCTGGCTACGGGCTCCTGAAGATTCGTTGAGCGCGATGGTGTGCTTGGCTTCGAGCTACAATGGCTCCAGCCACGGTGGCGACGAGGCACGGCCGTGGCGAGCTTCGGCCGTGGTGGTCAGTGGGGCTAGATGAGGAAATAGACAGAGGGGAGAGAGGGTTTGGGAGCAGGATCTCACAGTGAGTCGAACGGGAGGGTCAGCGAGCTCGGGGAGGCACCGGAGGCAGCAAATCGACGACGATGATCTACTGTGGCCGAAGAGGGGAACGGCGGTGCAGGCGGCATCCAGGGGCTTCCGACATCGGGCAGTTCGGTGAGGAGGAGGAGAGGGACTCGGCGGAGCTCGTGGCCAGCTCCAGGGGACGAGGGAGAGGCGATGGCCGCGGTGATGCTCATCAGCGGCGGCGGGCGCGTTCAGTGAGGAGAACAGAGGTTGGGGAGGGCGTTTGAGGGAGAGAGGGACGAACGAGGGGGTCGAGGAGGCGCCGAGGAGAGGACGCGAGGCGTCGCGGTGGCCAGGCGACGCAGGCAGGCAGCCTGGTGGCGTGGCGCCCGCGGGCGCGCCGTGCGCTGTCCCTCCTCTTCCTATTGGCAGAGGTTAGGAATGACTGGCACCGAGCCAGGTGGGCTGGGCCAGCACAGGTGAGGCCCAGGTTGGCTTCTCTCTCTCTCTCTCTCTTTATTCTGTTTTTGTTACTCTATTTTTTTACAGTTTGTTTGCGATTTAGTTTTAACACCAAATCAACTTTAAACTTCATGAAAATAATTGTGATAGCTAAGTGGACTTATCCCAAGCCACACAACAATTTTCAGAATTATTGAATATATATTTATTATATAATAAATATATATCCAATTCAAATAGTTATTGAATTAATTTCAAATGCCCAAAATAAATATTTCTGAGACTCCAAAAATATTGGTTTGAATTTTACCTCTTGCCAATATTTTTACAGAATAACAGGAACATTTCCTTGGACTCATTTGAAAGGATTTTCAATGTTGATTATTTCTGAAGTGATTTCTGAGGGTTTCAACTAACCTCAATTCAACTTTCAGAATTTTAGACATGATGCATGGATGCTCTCTTATGCAACTATTGCAAACATTCTAGGGCTGTGACAGTGGGCGCCACGCCTCTAATCTTGACATGTCGTCAGCTATCTGTCGAATGATGATTCTGAACTCCCCAGAGCCATCATCTCCTCCCACCAGGGCTCCGTTCAACGCATCTGCATCCGGCATGCTACCTGCTGGACATACCCTGCATGGTGGCCGCCTGGCTGACATCCCAATTCGATAAACTCCAAGCAGCTTGAGTTCTACCATTACTATGAAATAGTTACCACAACGTTGTATCTGTGCCCTCACCACCGATGCCCATCTCATGGTTTTCCTCCTCTCTCCACACCGCCACCTTGACGGTGCCATCTAGCAGACAATCTGGTACAAATGCTTCGACTCCCACTGAAAAAACTTGTGCTTGTGTTGGTTCGATCTGTCGAGGCCTCACTACACAACATCATCCACTCCAGCTGCCCTGCACTGGAGCGCTTTGGTGCTTGTTTTTGGATAGGAATCCATATCCCTTGTCTCAAAATAAAGTCCCTCACCTTGTAAGCATTGGAATTCGTTTGAAGGACAAGAGCTCATCATCGAAGATGCCCCTTCACTTCAAATGTGCCCGATTAAATAAGACACATCATATCACTTCTCTAGCCTCAGGACGGTATTTCCAGTTTGCGGCCTTTACCTTGGCGAGGATCATTTGCGCTTTTGGGCTCACGTCACTCACTGACCTTGTGAATGCTGAGCACTCTCCATATTACACCGGAACCGGGCCCGACGTGGAGTAGTTGTTACGCACAGGTGCGACAACTTACATCGATAGGCCTATGTGGACAAGCATGCATGTTGTCGGCCCAAGGAGTCTATAGGCTGTAAGAAAGCTATCAAAGGATCCCGGTAAGAAGCACGTGCGTTTCCCTGAAGGGATGGGGCACAGGAGCAAAGAAGGACACATGCTGGTCTATCCATGCTGTTCGGATCGAGCACTAGGAGGATCATTTCCAATAAGAGGCTACAGATAAAAAATAGCGTGTCCTGGATTCCGCACATATTTGTCGATAGATAGAACATGGTATCAAACATAAATAGAAATGATGCGTCGGAATAACAGTTTTTTACAACGGGACACTCAAGGAAACATGATTTTTGGCGATTGTGGGTGCATAGACTTAGTGTGGTCGAACATGTCTCACATATTATTTCTGGATCCATGGCAGATTGAAACAGATTGGCACATTCATCAATGTAAACTGAGAACTATCAAGACCACTTTTTGTGTGATCCTTTCGTTCAGGAGAACTTTGGCATATTGTTGGTGGTATTGGAACGAATGGCTATACCTACATACTGAATACTATGCACGTATCATCATCAAAGGACGAGGAAACCTATCACGGATACAGAGCCATGAATAATCACGGTTAAGACCGAAGATATAATACCTATAACTAAATGCTACACTAACCACGATCTATACAAGAATGATGGTGAATTATCACACTAAGCATACAACACAAGGGTATAGGTTAATGGCGATAAGCACTCACATCTATGGTAGACATCACGCTTTATACGCAGCGTTGACAATATGTCGAGGCAACGCGAGATACTACACTACGATAGATCTACACTGTGGTTATTGTTAGCCCAAAAGGACATTGAGAATGGAAGGAAAGATTTTAAATACATAGATTATTAGAAACCTTGGACACACTTGGATAGCATAACGCTGTAGGGCATGAACAATGAAACAACCCTGTTAAGACAACAGACAACCTAACAATGAATTCTTATAGAAACACCGGGAATCAACAACTTCATATAAGTTCTAGCATAGTACTCGTCATCCTGATGTGATAGATGAGCACGTATTTCTTAATGCCCGTAGCGAAAGAAGAGGGTGGGACTTCGACTCAAAATGACACAAGGATAATGGTAACCAAGAACGCTATGTTCTTCACTGTCAATTCCGCTTAAATAACTAGCATATTGAAAGACTCGACTTCGCAACTATCATATCGGCTTGGTAACCAATAGGTGTCAGGCTTCTGGTACGCGAAAGTATCGGGATCCAATCTATGTCACACGATTAGCATAAGACTTCATATCACTCTTGCGGAATACAAGACACAGTATTCCCACGATGTTCCCAATCTTGTCAGGAGCGTTGTTCTTTTGCTCAAGACAGATGGACGCACCCCTACCTGGCGCGCCAAATGTTGGATTTTCGGGTTCCGGCAAAACCCTTGAGGTTCGAACTCTGGGGTGCGCACGAAGATCTCTCCTCCCCCTAGCTCACGCTCTCACCACAATCTCAAAGCTCAGCACGTCGAACTCGCAGAACAAAGGACACAGGTTTATACTGGTTCGGGCCACCGATGTGGTGTAATACCCTACTCCAGTGTGGTGTGGTGGATTGCCTCTTGGGCTGAGGATGAACGAGTACAAGGGAAGAACAGCCTCCTGAGGAGAGGTGTCCTTGAGCTCGGTGAGCTTGTGTGGTTGAGGATGGAATGATCGATGATCCCAAGATCAGTTCCTCCTACTGTGGTGGCTAGTCCTATTTATAGAGGCCCTGGTCCTCTTCCCAAATGTAGGCGGGAAGGGATCCAACAACGGCCAAATTTGAAGGGAGACAACTAGTACAAGTTATCCTGACAAAAGGTGGTCTTCGCCTGCCAAAGGCTCTGGTGGTGATGCCGTCCTGGGCTCCACGGTGACCTCGTCCTGCCGTCCTGCTGGTCTTGGTCTTGTTGCACCGATATGGAAACCTTTGCCTGATGCCTCGGGACTCCTCGCGCTTGCCTTTAGCACCAAAGAGGAAATGAGTACGCTGCTGCACTGGTGCCCGCCTGGCCTTGGTCGTCATGTGCGTCACAGGGACCTCGCGAGGTGCCCCTTGCCTTGATCTCTCCGTCCTCGCGAGCCAGCCTAGTGAGGCCCCGAGGAGGTCTTGTGTCGTCCGCCTCGCGAGGCTTGACCCCTCGCGAGGGTCTTGAGTGTTGTGAAGATGGGTCGTACAGGGCTGTGGAGCCACGCTGTGGGCCGCAGGCAGGCAAGTCTGGGGACCCCCGTTCCCAGGACGCCGACAGTAGCCCCCGGGCCCAAGGCGCGCTCGGACTTGGCTTCGAGGCGAAGCCAAGGGGCAAGTGCGGAGCGCCGGGCCCCAACAGCTGCGGCCTGGTTGACGCGTGGCGATTGATGGGACGTGGGCGTCTCCGCTTCCCTACGCTGCCTCGGCAGACCTCGACTTGACGAGACTCCTGCTGCATGCAGAAGAAAATCCATCATTACCTGATCATGGGGGTCGCCGGTTGGCCTTCCCCTGCTATAAATGAGGAGGGGGGCGGAGCCTCGTCACCCATCTCTTCCTGCTCACTTGCTTCTTCTCCCTTGCTTCACTACTAGCAGCGACACCCATGGCGCCGGTGAAGAGGTTCTCGGCCGCAGAGAAAGGGAAGGCCCGCCAGGAGGGGCCCGGCTCACCGCCGCCCAAGAGGGGCGTGGTCGCCCATGCAAGCACGCGCACGACCCCCCATGCGCCCTCGCGGCCGCGGCGTGCCGCGGTGGGAGCCGCCCAGGTCGTGGCAGTCCCGTCGATGAAGTGAGGCTGCCATGGTTGCGCGGCCTCTCCGGCCGCGCTTCCACTCGGCGGAGGTGCTGCCGGAGTTCTTGTGTGGTCGGAGAACCGGCCGGCACCTGGCTTCAGCTCCCGCGGTTCTTCGCCGGTGAACTGCCGGCCGCAGGTCCAGGCGGTCTCTAGCTGCAGGCCCCAACAGCTACCTGACTGCGGCCTTGGTTGACGCGTGGCAATTGATGGGACGTGGGCGTCTCCGCTTCCCTACGCTGCCTCGGCAGCTACCTGACTTGACGAGTCCTTGCTGCATATAGAGAACATATCATTACCTTAGATCATGGGGGTGCGGTTGGCCTCCTCTTGGCTATAAATGGGAAGGGGGCGGAGCCCCCATCACCCATCTCTTCCTTGCTTCTCCTGCTTCTTCTCCCTTGCTTCACTACTAGCAGCGACACATATGGCTGGTGAAGAGGTTCTCGCGCAGAAAAGGGCAAGGCCCGCCAGGAGGGACCCGGCTCACGCGCACACCGAAGAGGGGCGTGGTCTCCCATGCAAGCACGCCACGACCACCACCATGGCCTCTCGTGGCCGCGGTGGGGGCCGCCCAGGTCGTGGCAGTCCCGTCGATGAAGTGAGGCATGCCATGGTTGCGGCCTCCCCGCCGCGCTTCCACTCGGCGGAGGTGCTGCCGGAGTTCATCGTGTGGTCGGAGAACCTGGCCGGCACCTGGCTTCAGCTCCCGCGGTTCTTCGGCCGGTGAACTGCCGGCCGCAAGTCCAGGCGTCTCTGGCTGCAGGCGGACGGTTGCTGCAGCAAGGCTTCGTGGGTCGCGGTGGAAGTCTCCGCCGCAGGCAACGCAGCCCTGGCCCGCGGTTGGCAGACGTTTTCCCACGCGCGCGGCCTAGGCAGGCGGTGTACCCTCCACTTTAAGTACGATGGCGACGCGGCCCTCTACGTGAGGGTATTTGGGGAAGATGGTCGCCGCGTCGGGTGCTGCCCCGAGGACAATGATGGCGACGAGGTGCTCGGCCTTGGCGACGTCGTGACGAGGATGAAGGTGGCCTTCGTCCTCGGCGCTGGCGTGGCTCATCCAGCTACGGCGGCTCCTCGGCGACAGCTCCAGCAGTGGCGGCTATGACCAGCCGCCATGCCGCTTCGAGTGCGATAGCGGTCGTCTGGGCTGCAATCTGCTAGCCTCTTGAGCACTGCGTTGGTTTTCCCTTGAAGAGAAAAGTAGCATAAGCATTTCCCTCAGTTTTTGAGAACCAAGGTATCAATCCAGTAGGAGGCTACGCGCCAGTCCCTCGCACCTACACAAAACAAATAAATCCTCGCAACCAACGCGATAAGGGGTTGTCAATCCCTACACGGTCACTTACGAGAGTGAGATCTGATAGATATGATAAGATAATATTTTTGGTATTTTTATGATAAAGATGCAAAGTAAAATAAAATCAAAGTAAAAAGGTAAAGGAAATAACTAAGTGTTGGAATATTAATATGATGAAGATAGACCCGGGGGCCATATGTTTCACTAGTGGCTTCTCTCAAGAGCATACGTATTTTACGGTGGGTGAACAAATTACTGTTGAGCAATTGACCGAATTGAGCATAGTTATGAGAATATCTAGGTATGATCATGTATATAGGCATCACGTCCGAGACAAGTAGACGGACTCCTGCCTGCATCTACTACTATTACCCCACACATCGACCGCTATCCAGCATGCATCTAGAGTATTAAGTTCATAAGAACAGAGTAACGCCTTAAGCAAGATGACATGATGTAGAGGGATAAACTCATGCAATATGATGAAAAACCCATCTTGTTATCCTCGATGGCAACAATACAATGCGTGCCTTGCTTCCCCTACTGTCACTGGGAAATGACACCGCAAGATTGAACCCAAAGCTAAGCACTTCTCCCATTGCAAGAAAGATCAATCTAGTAGGCCAAACCAAACTGATAATTCGAAGAGACTTGCAAAGATAACCAATCATACATAAAAGAATTCAGAGAAGATTCAAATATTGTTCATAGATAAACTTGATCATAAACCCACAATTCATCGGTCTCAACAAACACACCACAAAAGAACATTACATCGAATAGATCTCCACAGGAGAGGGGGAGAACTTTGTATTGAGATCCAAAAGGAGAGAAGAAGCCATCTAGGTGATAACTATGGACTCGAAGGTCTGAGGTAAACTACTCACACTTCATCGGAAGGCCTATGGTGTTGATGTAGAAGCCCTCCGTGATCGATGCCCCCTCCGGCGGAGCTCCGGAATAGGCCCCAAGATGGGATCTCGTGGATACAAAAAGTTACGGCGGTGGAATTAGGGTTTTGGCTCCGTATCTGATCGTTTGGGGGTTCGTAGGTATATATAGGAGGAAGGAGTACGTCGGTGGAGCAACACGGGGGCCCACGAGGGTGGAGGGCGCGCCTGGGGGGTAGGCGCCCCCCTACCTCGTGGCCTCCCTGTTGGTTGCTTGACGTAGGGTCCAAGTCTCCTGGATCTTGTTCATTCCAAAAATCACGTTCCCGAAGGTTTCATTCCGTTTGGACTCCGTTTGATATTCCTTTTCTTCGAAACCTTAAAATAGGCAAAAAACAGCAATTCTGGGCTGGGCCTTCGATTAATAGGTTAGTCCCAAAAGTAATTTAAAAGTGCATAATAAAGCCCAATAATGTCCAAAACAGAAGATAATATAGCATGGAGCAATCAAAAATTATAGATATGTTGGAGACGTATCAACGGTTCCATATGCCATCGTGGAAAGGGGTTAAAAACTGTTTGTTTAGGACCGACGCGCACCAGTGTGTTTCGCATGACTGTGTACAATATCTGACATGCATACAAAAAAATATAGTGAGATTATGTAAGGAGAGCATGCAGAAATCTAGAGTGATGGTAACAACCAGTGGATGGATGCAAAAATAATGATAGCAGGCTGATGATAGCTTTAATTTAATAAAAAGATAGATGATCCAAAAATGGTGTAGGATCAAAAGTATGTCTAGAGGGGGGGTGATTAGACTACTTGACCAAATAAAAATCTAACCTTTTCCCAATTTGAAGTCTTGGCAGATTTTAGCAACTTAGCACCAGTCAAGCAATCAACCTACACATGCAAGTATAAGAGTATAGCAGCGGAATGTAAATAATTGCACATGAACATAAAGGGAGGAGTTTATAGGGAGCAAACGCAATGTAGACACGGAGATTTTTGGCATGGTTCCGATAGGTGGTGCTATCGTACATCCACGTTGATGGAGACTTGAACCCACGAAGGGTAACGGTTGCGCGAGTCCACGGAGGGCTCCACCCACGAAGGGTCCACAAAGAAGCAACCTTGTCTATCCCACCATGGCTGTTGGGGTGTCGGGCGACATACAAAGGATGGCTTATCATGATGGGGGAGAGTAATACATCGCCGGTGCCTGGAAACGGGATAAGGCATAGATAGGTACGCCTTACCCAGGTTCGGGGCTCTCCTAGGAGATAAAACCCCTACTCCTGCTCTGCGGGGTCTCCGCATGATCACTATCTCAACAAGTAGCTACAAGCTTGCTCCTTGAGCTATTTGGCCAGAGGAGGAAGAAGGGTAAGGCTAGCTCTACTCCTCTCTATATGTGTGTGTGTGCTATCTAAGAAGCTGAACCCTTTGCATGGGTGCCCCAGGGGGTTTATATAGGCCTACCCCCCAGGGGTACAATGGTAATCCAGCTGGGTGTAGGACCCAGCCGTCAGTTTCTCTGGTGGACGGCTTTTCCGCCGACCGCTGGGGCCCGCCACCTGGTGGGTCCCGCCGGCTGTCTCTTACTTAGCCGACAGACCGTGCCCGCTGCTTGCGGGTCCTGCCGGCTGCTTAGTACTATGGCAGTGCCATTAATGATGTGTGCTTTGTCGGGGGGAGCATGGCTATAGTGCCGCCGCCTGGCGGGAGTTTACTGTAGCCATTCCCCGTCTCTTTTGGTTAATGGCGCACAGACTTTGAGGGAGGGGAGGGCCGCCTGCTAGGAGTCGGCCTCCCCGCACCGACTGGTCAGGGCCTGCCGTCTGCTGGCTTCTCACGGACAGGTAGGGCCCGCCGCCTGCGGGCCGTACCGGCAGCCCGTCGTGGGGGCGCCGCCCCCTAGGCCGTAGATGACATCATGGGCTGCGTGGCAACAGTGCCGCGCCGGGCGAGGGATGTCCGCCCAGTACGAAGCACTGCGGCCTCGCTCTGCCTTGGATTCAGGGGTGGTAGGACGCAATGTGGCCACGCCCCGTCTCGTCGTCATAATGAGGTGCTAACTTCAAGGGAACGGAGGGGGCCGCCTGCTAGGAGCCGGCCTCTTTTGAGGCCGCCTGCTAGGAGTCGTCCCACCTCATGGCCGCCCCCTCGGCCCCGCCGCCTTCTGGCAGCCGGCTGCCTGGACCAGCTGGCCCAAAGAAGGCAGCTCATCGTCTTTGAGGCTTGAGGGGCGCAGCTGGCCCCAATGTCTTGAAATACCAAGGGGAGCAGATGAGGCTACCCGTGATTATTTACTCCGACAATGGCCATCACCCACGAAGGACTTGCCTCACTTGGGTAGATCTTCACGAAGTAGGCGATCTCCTTGCCCTTAAAAACTCCTTGGTTCAACTCCACAATCTTGACGGAGGCTCCCAAGTGACACCTAACCAATCTAGGAGACACCACTCTCCAAAAGGTAATAGATTGTGTGTTGATGATGAACTCCTTGCTCTTGTGCTTCAAATGAAAGTCTCCCCAACACTCAACTCTCTCTCTCATTGATTTGGATTTGGTGGAAAGATGATTTGGGTGGAAAGCAACTTAGGAAGGCTAGAGATCAAGATTCTTGTGGTTGGAATGGAATATCTTGGTATCAACACATGAGTAGGTGGTTCTCTCTCAAAAAATGAATGGTAGAAGTGTAGGCACATTCTGATGGCTCTCTCCACGAATGCAGGATGGGTGGAGGGGTATATATAGCCTCCACACAAAATCTAACCATTACACACAATTCACCAAACTCGGTGGGACCGAATCATAAAACTCGGTCAGACCGATTTGGTTCAAAATGTGAACCTTAGAATTTTCGATGGGGCCGACTGTAGCGACCCGACCTCAGACGGTCAAGTCTCTGTGCTTAAGTGTCATCCCTGGATCGGTATGCTGACACACACACCACTCGAGGATTTATAACAGAGGTAAATCACATGTATAAAGTAATGTAAATACTATTACCTCAATCTGAATAGCGGAAGTAACCACAAGGTTATGGATTCCCATCAACACCAACGGCAAAGTTGAGTGTAGAAATCGTAACCCTAACGTATCACTTACTTTTCGTAAGAATCCTGCAACATGAGACGTTGCAGCCACAAAGGGTCGGTACATTGAATGTACTGGCAAATTCACACCAGAGGATAATGATGAATAATAGCTATCACTACATGCATATATGGCTGGTGGAAAAGCTCTATGGTTATAATGTTTTTGCGAAAAGCCAATTTTTCCCTACTGCAAAGGAATATATTTTATTTAACTACAAAGTTGGTTGAAAATATTGAGAAGGTTCCTCCAACTCAATCCCAAAATAATAATCATTAACCCAATCAAGTTGATTAAATAGAGTGTTGAGATCAACATGAATATCCAAAGACCAGAGACTCAAAATTGTCCATAACCGGGGACACGGCTAACCATGATTAGTTTATACACTCTGCAGAGGTTTGCGCACTTTTCCCCACAAGACTCGATCGCCTCCATTGGATTTCTCGCACTACATGGTGTTTGAGAAACGGATGACCGAGACACAGTCTTTCAGAAACATTAACTCTCTACTCCGGGCACACCATACCAAACCTACAACCCTCTACCTGCTGATCCACCTCTTCAAGAGCTTCATGTAACTTACTCAACTATGCTAGAGCCCATAATATCATGTGGCTGCACACGGAAGTTTCTTGCATGAATAATCTTATGATCCCTTTGAGCCTGGGTGGCGGTCCATAGGAAAATCACACGGGTACTCCGGGATTTCCAAAAATACAGGCAACACTGGGTACTCCAGGTGCCTCAATCCACCCAGATGTGTATTTAAGTTGCCACCTTAAGTTGAACAATTAATTAACAATCTCACATCTGTCATGGATTTCACTCACCCAAACCACGTCTACGAGCATAGCATAGCAAATTAAGTAACGCGTAGAAGTAACTCCCAAGGGTTTGAATGTAACAGGGTAATAGATTCTACCTCATCAACTACTTCCCAACCCACATATTAAAATCACATCCTAACCATGCAATGTTTGAGGATTGGAACTAATGCATAAAAACTGGGTGATAAAGGGGTATGATCAAAGTGTGAACTTGCCTGCAATGTTGATGAAGATGATTCGCACTCAAAACTCTTGATAGTTCTACTCGTCACACTCCGGTCAATCTATCGTAAGCAAGCAATAGTAACCACACATAAGCAATCACTCAAAAGATCGGGAAGAACGAAGAAGACAAGTCGGAAAACGTCAAAACTAAGCAAATAACTCTTGCAACATAAAACAATTTCTAACAGTACCAAAATTAAGTGAATTTGGCCTTATCGGAAAGTTTAGGTCAAGAGCTTCGATTTGCAAAAAGAATCAACTAAATCGGAGTTACGAAACTCAAGTTATGTTCAAAAGAAGTTTGAATATGAATCTGAACAAAATTCGAAATTTGAAAATTTCAAAAAGTTGATGTGACAGGTTCACTGGATAGGTGAAAACAAGACGAAGCTATAGGCGTTGGTTTCATCTAATTTGGATAAACGAGTGAAAAGATATGGCTATTTGAAAAATCAGGGACAAGCTGTTTTACGAAAGAAAAATAGCTACGGTTAAGGTCTAACGTATAAATACGTAGACTAATTGATAATCTAATTATTCTATCGTATTAGTCTAAAAAATAATAAACTACGGAAGTATAAGAAGAAGAAAAAACAAAGAAAGATACCTTTATAAGGCAAAGAAAAGACGACTTTGGAGAGAAGAGACAATTTCCAGAAGTCGCGCCGAAGAGGAGAAAAATATTTTTCTTTGAAGAATCTAGTCAAACCAAAATATTGATTTAACCCGAATCGGATGATTTTTGGAGCCTCTATGGATCTATATTTACTGATGGAAAAGAGGCTTAGGGGTCAAAGACTAGGCAATGTGGGACTAAATCTATACGTACGCAGATGAAATTTGAAAAAGATCACATGGGCTAAAAGTTTGGCCCCGCCGCGCGCGTACACTGGCACGGCAGTTTTCTTTAAAGGAAGAAAGAAAAGAAAATTTGGAAAGAAAAGGATGGCTGGGCCTGGCCCACTTAGGATAAAGAAAAAGAAAAGATGGGGCGCCCGCTAGTACTATGATGCGCACATGGGCGACATTTAGTTTCAGGCGCGCGCGCAGATTTGTTATTTGTTTTTTAATAGAAAGTGATAAACTGAAAAACGAAAATAAAAATAAAACTTTATATAGGCATATTATATATCAAAAATTTCAGAAAAAGATTTTCTACAAGCTGAACATTTTTCTAGCATTAAATAAAATGCACACAAATTTAGATAATTCAAAGAGTGCTACTGGTCTAATAAAATCCAGTAAAAATCATTATAAAAATACCAAAATTAATTCAAATTTATTTCTCTCCAATTTTATGATGTAGGGAATCATGTTACTCTATTTTCTATATATTTTATTTTTGGAGAAAAATAATTTGAATAAAACCCAAATAACTCCAAATTGAAAATAATTTCAAAAGGATTTTAAATTTTGATCCTTTTAAACTCCCAACTCATATTTCATATAATTTGAAGAAGTCATTTTATCTTCTCTCAAGAAAATCATTGAGTTGCTTGAAGTTTCTGAATTAAAAATATTTCCAAATGAAATTCAAATCTTTTCAAAACCCTTTTCATTTATTTAAATGGAAGAAGTCATGTCATCTTCTCTCGAGGGTTTTGTATTTGAAAATAATTTGAATTCACGGAGTTCATAAATACAAAAATGGAAGTTTGGGAAAGTCCTTTTATTCCCTCTTATTTAACTTTCAAAAAGTTTGAATTCACTCACTTTCAGTCAATCAATCAAATCTATCTATTTAATATAACATTCCAAAAATTAGAATTTTGGGATGTTACACCGACATGTCAACTCGGTGGGACCGATTTCATTAGGGTTAGGGCATAACGTAATCTCGTTGAGACCGATTACATAAAACCCATAAACAGTTTTTGTTTTTTCTTTAAATAATAGTAAAAGTACGCATTGAAGTAGTAGCTTTTTCTAAATAGTCAAGTAAAGTTGAGTACTGCTAGCAACAAGGACTAGGAAGATACGGGCTAGTTTGTTTTTTAGGGGGGGGGGCTTTATGCAACATATGCACATGAGAATCGATCTTATTGCGAAATCAATGTCTTACTTCATAGATTCAAGAGAATAGGAGAATAGTAGCCTGACAAACAGTCGGTTCAGTCCGATTCAGGTGCCAATTCAGGTGCCTAATCAAATAGAACCCTTATGGATTTGCTAGTTCGAAGGAAATCAGAAATCTACATACAAGGGTCAAGATGTAAGCTCAAGTTAAGTGGACGGGTCCAAAGATTAGGGAATAGGGTAGACCGGGACATGGTTGCAAGGGCTCAGATAGTCCTTCTGAATTGAAATCAAGGAAAGACTCGGCTCACCAGGCAGGGAAATCTAGATAGAGCCTAAAAAACCTCCACTTACGGATTCACATACTGGTTGGTATGTTCATCAAGTTCTCGATTAAACAGAAGATAAAAATTGGTTGCTAAATGAATTCCAATTTGTTGAACATTATTTATGAGACCCTATTCTACTATTTTGTTTGATCTTGTAGTCCAAAGAATTCCATACCACGACGTATCTGGGATAGTAGTCATTAGTGAAAAAACAATAGTTATACAAATGAGTGAAGTGAACCCATCTCCAATAGTCCAATAATTCGAATATCTTTCATTCATTTCATCTGTATGGTATAACACGAACTCTTTTTGCGAGATCCAAGGGTTCATAGCATCCCAAAAGAAAAACCTCCTGGAAGTCTGAGGACCTTTAGTACCGTACCAAACCAGCAGCCTTCGCGCCAAGCGACGACCGCCCTTGTCCCTTTCCTTTTTCCATTCAGCCTACTTCTTAGCTTTGTTCCGTCAGTCTAAGGCAAAGCTTAAGTGGTTTGCCTACCTTACCCACATGATGAAAGGGAACAAACTTTGAACTCCTTGTGGAAACTCACCATTTCATTATATTGAGTTAATCTAGGCGGAAGATTGTTTCTTCTCCATATAAACTCCTGCATTAAGATATTCGCTAATGCTTCCAAAAGTAGTACATCCGCTGAATGGGATGGGGCAGCCATACAAGGCCAATCACCAGCATTGATGAGTGGGCGCCTTGCACAACAATACCCAAGCTCATCTTGCCTTCACTCGCAGGGAATTCAAATAGATGTGTTGAAGATCATCAAAGAAAGGAAAAGGACTGAATTCGATCCATCTCCTCCCTTTTCTTTAAACCAAGAGCTACTCCTCCCTTTCCTTTTTTTATGTAATTTCAATACGATTTCCTTTGTGTTCATGTTTTCAATTTAGAACCCCACGGAAGTGAATAGAAAAAAGAAAAATACCCCTGTGATACGTCAGAAGTTAGTAGTTCTCCTATGCCAACATGAACACAAACGAAATCGTCGAATTTCGTATAGAAAGAAAAGGAACCACTTCTATTCTCTTTTCTTAAGTATAAGAGGGATAAGTACTTATTCCTGGCCGGCCAAAATCCTTTTTTTCTTTCTTATTTGAAATCCAAATCGAAATGCCTCAACTTGATAAATTAACTTATTTCTCACGATTCTTCTGGTTATGTCTTCACCTCTTTACTTTTATATTCTTTTATTTAATAATAATAATGGAATCCATTCCTCCATCGCACACTCTTCTTATAGTTATGAGTGAATCTGAATCCTCAAAAAAATTATCGAGGACCTCGTTTAAAAAAATACGCTGTATGGGAGCTTTACCAGGACTCACTAGAAAAACACCTAAATCCGGAAGTAATCTTAAAAAAATTCAATTCCGGGAAAAAGGAGCAATATCGTATTCGTCTTCAAGAAAAACAGAAATTACATTCCCATTAGAATATTCATTGACAGATAATAAAAAAGGAAAACTCTAATATAATAGAAAATGAAATGAAACGGTCGACCCAGACATAGAAGGTCGACCCAGGCAGATATACGCTATAAAATATATACCGTAGCGAGTGTAGTTCAATGGTAAAATATCTCCTTGCCAAGGAGAAGATACGGGTTCGATTCCCGCCGCTCGCTCGCTTAATTTATCAAAAGTTAAGAAAAAACACCTTCTACCTGCATTCATGGGTGCTCAACGATAGATTCCACATCAAGATAGGCAAAGTGGGATACAACTCGTTTATTACCTCAAAGAAAACATAAAAGTTTTAATTTGGGTTTTATCGCAACTAAAGAAAAAGAAAATGGAAGAATTCTTCTTATTGCATAATAAAATAAAGAAACCTTAGAATTCCGTTTGCATAATATACTCTACACCATACTATCGAAATCAAAAATGGATTATTCCATGGATTCCTCAAAGCGAGGCTCACCAAAATGAAAATCTAAGACTACTATAAGACTACTAAAAAATAATAAAACAAGAAAAAAATTGAACGATTAAATTACTGCTCCCGAATATTCAACTGACCGATTAATTTCTTATAACGTACTCTATTTTTCTTCTTGGGTCACTGGAACCTGATGATAATTACTCACTCCTTCATCCTGAAAAAGGATCTTGGCTATGAAAAAAATGGATCACTAGCTTGCGCAGCAAATTGAATGAAACTTTCGTCCGAAGTAAACATTTCAGTCTGGTGTTCGTTATACCATTTAAGGGCATCATCTAAGTTCGAGAACTTTTGATACTTAAAGGCTGCAGCACATGCTAAGTGTTGACTGAGATTCTCTGAGAACCTTGGTTTCGGGAACTTTGTGGGATCCTTGGTAGAGCCATTTGGAGTGGAGGGTAATCGGTTTATGACAAAGACTGTGCTTTCAAAAGAGAAGATTTGTTGAAGAGTATCTCCTCCCTCACTATTCCACAATATATGATTTTCAGTGAACGACCGGGCAGATTCACCCTCCTCTAACGGAATAGGAGTGCCTACTTCATGAAATATTCTTTCAACTTTGGAAGTCAACTCCGCAATAATGTCTTCGGGATTCTTTCTTGCCGCCACTTTAACAGGTGTCGCTGCAATGAGAGCGTAAGTTGCGGAGTTTTTTCTGGATTTTTTTGCGCTCTTCCTTTTTTAGATAGAAAGAAGGGTTCAGTGGGAGGGGAAGGGGTAGTTAAGTTTTAGGTTGGCTCTTGTTTTTTACAGACTTTTTTTTTGGTGTAATTTAATAAAGAATACTCGGTGGGACCAATTTCTATAATAGGAAAACAGAGAGTTGTTCAGGAAAACTCGATGGGACCGATCGCTCATTTCAGTGAGACCGAAACATTATGAAAAGGAAACAGAGAGTTTGCATTGCGAACTCGGTGGGACCGATCGCTCATCTCGGTTAGACCGAAACGTTATGAAGGTAAACAGAGAGTTTGCAATCCCATCTCAGTGAGACCGAGATCCCTATTGGTGAGACCGAACTGATTAGGATTTCTGGTAGTGGCTATGTCAAATGAACTCGGTGCCGCCGGATAGATCAAATCGGTGGGTCCGAGTTTGACTTTTGGTTTGGGACATATGTGGATATGAGAAAGTGGTTGAGGGCTTTTGGAGCATATCACTGAAGGAAATATGCCCTAGAGGCAATAATAAAGCTGTTATTTATATTTCCTTATATCATGATAAATGTTTATTATTCATGCTAGAATTGTACTAACCAGAAACTTACTACATGTGTGAATACATAGACAAACAAAGTGTCCCTAGTTTGCCTCTACTTGACTAGCTCGTTAATCAAAGATGGTTAAGTTTCCCAACCATGGACATGTGTTGTCATTTGATGAACGGGATCACATCATTAGAGAATGATGTGATGGATAAGACCCATCCGTTAGCTTAGCATAATGATCGTTTAGTTTTATTGCTACTGCTTTCTTCATGACTTATACATGTTCCTCTGACTATGAGATTATGCAACTCCCGAATACCGGAGGAACACCTTGTTTGCTATCAAACGTCACAACGTAACTGGGTGATTATAAAGATGATCTATAGGTGTCTCCGATGGTGTTTGTTGACTTGGCACAGATCGAGATTAGGATTTGTCACTCCGTCTATCGGAGAGGTATCTCTGGGCCCTCTCGGTAATGTACATCACTATGAGCCTTGCAAGCAATGTGACTAATGAGTTAGTTGCAGGATGATACATTACGGAACGATTAAAGAGACTTGCCGGTAACGAGATTGAACTAGGTATGATGATACCGACGATCGAATCTCGGGCAAGTAACATACCGATGACAAAGGGAACAATGTATGTCGTTATGCGGTTTGATCGATAAAGATCTTCGTAGAATATGTAGGAACCAATATGAGCATCCAGGTTCCGCTATTGGTTATCGACTGGAGATGAGTCTCGGTCATGTCTACATAGTTCTCGAACCCGTAGGGTCCGCACACTTAACGTTCTGTGAAGATTTGTATTATGAGTTATGTGATTTGATGACCAAAGTTTGTTCGGAGTCCTGGATGAGATCGGGGACATGACGAGGAGTCTCGAAATGGTCGAGACGTAAAGATCGATATATTAGAAGGCTATATTCGGACATCGGAAAGGTTCCGAGTGATTCGGGTATTTTTCGGAGTACCGGAGAGTTACCGGAATTCATATTGGGCCTTAATGGGCCATACGGGAAAGGAGAGAAAGGCCTCAAGGGTGGCCGCACCCCTTCCCCATGGACTGGTCCGAATTGGACTAGGGAAAGGGGGCGCCCCCTTCCTTCCTTCTCCTTCTCTCTTCCCTTTTCCTATTCCATGTGGGAGGTGGAATCCTACTAGGACTAGGGAGTCCTAGTAGGACTCCACACTTTGGGAGCGCCCTATGAGGGCCGGCCTCCTCCTCCCTCCATCCTTTATATACGTGGCCAGGGGGCACCCCATACACACACAAGTTGATCATTGATCCCTTATCCATGTGCGGTGCCCCCCTCCACCATAATCCACCTCGGTCATATCGTCGTAGTGCTTAGGCGAAGCCCTGCGCCGGTAGCTTCATCATCACCGTCATCACGCCGTCATGCTGACGAAGCTCTCCCTCGAAACTCAGCTGGATCGAGAGTTCGTGGGACGTTACCGAGCCGAACGTGTACAGATCACGGATGTGATAGCCTGGCTTATTAGGGATGGTAGATTACTCATATCAATAAGGAATTCCTTCTTTTCTGGGAGCCCATTCGGACAGAACTCCAAACTTAAGTGTGCTCAGCTTGGAGTAGTGTCAGGATGGGTGACCGACCGGGAAGTTGCTCCCGGGTGCGCACGAGTGAGGACAAAGTGCGTAGAAAAGACTAGTATTGATCTATGGGGCCAGTATAGATCCCGCCAGGAGTAACGACCACCGGCGGGTGTGTCCGGGGCGTTACAAGTTGGTATCAAAGCCGACCCTCGCGGTTACACGGATGGTTGCGGACAGGTGCGTGGTCATGTTGTTCATGACGTTTGTGACCCGTCGTGGCACCCGGCATGACACATGTACCGGACTGGAAGCACAGACGTTTGTGCCAAGAGGGAACGTTCCTGTGGCCCGACGAGGACGTCGGTTCCTCTGAGTGGGGGTGCATGTGATAGCCTGGCTTATTAGGGATGGTAGATTACTCATATCAATAAGGAATTCCTTCTTTTCCGGGAGCCCATTCGGACAGAACTCCAAAGTTAAGCGTGCTCAGCTTGGAGTAGTGTCAGGATGGGTAACCGACCGGGAAGTTGCTCCCGGGTGCGCACGAGTGAGGACAAAGTGCGCAGAAAAGACTAGTATTGATCTATGGGGCCAGTCTAGATCCCGCCAGGAGTAACGACCACCGGCGGGTGTGTCCGGGGCGTTACAACGGAGGTGCCGTACTTTCGGTACTAGGATCAGTCGGATTCTGAAGACGTACGACTACACCAACCGCGTTGTCATAATGCTTCCGCTTATGGTCTACGAGGGTACGTGGACAACACTCTTCCCCTCTTGTTGCTATGCATCACCATGATAGATGTTACGTGTGCGTAGGATATTTTTTTTGAAATTACTGTGTTCCCCAACAGTGGCGTCAGAGCGAGGTTTATGCGTAGATGTTATATGCACGAGTAGAACACAAAGGAGTTGTGGGCGTGGGTATATACATATTGCTTCTGTCACTAGTTTTTTCTTGATTCAGCGGTATTGTTGGATGAAGCGGCCCAGACCGACATTACGTGTACGCTTATGCGAGACTGGTTCTACCACCGTGCTTCGCACACAGGCGGCTAGTGGGTGTCTATTTCTCCAATTTTAGTTGAATCGGTTTCAATGGACAGGGTTCTTTCTAAAGATCAAAAAGCAATCACTATACTACGGTGTGGTTTTTGATGCATAGGTAAGAACGGTTCTTGCTCAGCTCGTAGCAGCCACGTAAAACTTGCAACAACAAAGTAGAGGACGTCTAACTTGTTTTTGCAGGGCATGTTGTGATGTGATATGGTCAAGACATGATGAGATATAAATTGTTGTATGAGATGATCATGTTTCGTTGAAGTTATCGGCAACTAGCAGAAACCTTATGGTTGTCTCTTTATTGCATAAGATGCAAGCGCCAAATAATTGCTTTACTTTACCGCTATGCGATAACAATAGTTGCAAGAGAAATAGTTGGCGAGACGACCATGTGACGACACGTTGATAGAGATCAAGATGATGGAGATCATGGTGTCATGCCAGTGACGATAGAGATCATGACGGTACTTTGGAGATGGAGATCAAAGGCGCAAGATGATCATGGCCATATCATGTCACATATTTTGATTGCATGTGTGTTGGAAATATGCCCTAGAGGCAATAACAAATTGATTATTATCCATGCTAGAATTGTATTGATAGGAAACTCAGATACATGTGTGGATACATAGACAACACCATGTCCCTAGTAAGCCTCTAGTTGACTAGCTCGTTGATCAATAGATGGTTACGGTTTCCTGACCATGGACATTGGATGTCGTTGATGACGGGATCACATCATTAGGAGAATGATGTGATGGACAAGACCCAATCCTAAGCATAGCACAAGATCGTGTAGTTCGCATGCTAAAGCTTTTCTAATGTCAAGTATCATTTCCTCAGACCATGAGATTGTGCAACTCCCGGATACCGTAGGAATACTTTGGGTGTGCCAACCGTCACAACGTAACTGGGTGGCTATAAAGGTGCACTACGGGTATCTCTGAAAGTGTCTGTTGGGTTGGCACGAATCGAGACTGGGATTTGTCACTCCGTGTAAACGGAGAGGTATCTCTGGGCCCACTCGGTAGCACATCATCATAATGTGCACAATGTGACCAAGGAGTTGATCACGGGATGATGTGTTACGGAACGAGTAAAGAGACTTGCCAGTAATGAGATTGAACAAGGTATCGGGATACCGACGATCGAATCTCGGGCAAGTATCGTACCTCTAGACAAAGGGAATTGTATACGGGATTGATCAAATCCTCGACATCGTGGTTCATCCAATTAGATCATCGTGGAACATGTAGGAACCAACATGGGTATCCAGATCCCGCTGTTGGTTATTGACCAGAGAACGTCTCGGTCATGTCTGCATGGTTCTCGAACCCGTAGGGTCTACACACTTAAGGTTCGATGACGCTAGGGTTATAAGGAATAGATATACGTGGTTACGGAATGATGTTCGGAGTCCCGGATGAGATCCCGGACATCACGAGGAGTTCTGAAATGGTCCGGAGGTAAAGATTTATATATGGGAAGTCCTGTTTTGGTCACCGGAAAAGTTTCAGATTTTATCGGTAACGTACCGGGACCACCGGGAGGGTCCCGGGGGTCCACCAAGTGGGGCCACAAGCCCCGGAGGGCTGCATGGGCCAAGTGTGGGAGGGGACCAGCCCCAGGTGGGCTGGTGCGCCCCCCCACCAAGGCCCAAGGCGCAAGGGAGAGTGGAAGGGGGCAAACCCTAGGCTCAGATGGGCCTAAGGCCCACCTAGTGGTGTGCCCCCCTCTCTCCCCCCTTGGCCGCCCCCCTAGATGGGATCTAGGGCTGGCCGCCACCCCTAGGGGTGGAAACCTAGGTGGGGCGCAGCCCCTCCCCTGCCCCTATATATACTTGAGGTTTGGGGCTGCCAGAGACACGGATTCAATCCTCTTCTTGGCGCAGCCCTACCCCTCTCCCTCCTCGTCTCTTGCGGTGCTTGGCGAAGCCCTGCTGGAGTACCACGCTCCTCCACCACCACCACGCCGTTGTGCTGCTGTTGGATGGAGTCTTCCTCAACCTATCCCTCTCTCCTTGCTGGATCAAGGCATGGGAGACGTCACCGGGCTGTACATGTGTTGAACACGGAGGTGCCGTCTGTTCGGCACTAGGATCATCGGTGATTTGGATCACGACGAGTACGACTCCATCAACCCCGTTCTCTTGAACGCTTCCGCGTAGCGATCTACAAGGGTATGTAGATGCACTCTCCTTCCCTCGTTGCTGGTTTCTCCATAGATAGATCTTGGTGACACGTAGGAAAATTTTGAATTTCTGCTACGTTCCCCAACAGTGGCATCATGAGCTAGGTCTATGTGTAGTTTCTATGCACGAGTAGAACACAAATTAGTTGTGGGCGTTGATTTTGTTCAATATGCTTACCGTTACTAGTCCAATCTTGATTCGGCGGCATTGTGGGATGAAGCGGCCCGGACCGACCTTACACGTACTCTTACGTGAGACTGGTTCCACCGACTGACATGCACTAGTTGCATAAGGTGGCTAGCAGGTGTCTGTCTCTCCCACTTTAGTCGGATCGGATTCGATGAAAAGGGTCCTTATGAAGGGTAAATAGCAATTGGCATATCACGTTGTGGTTTTTGTGTAGGTAAGAAACGTTCTTGCTAGAAACCCATAGCAGCCACGTAAAACATGCAAACAACAATTAGAGGACGTCTAACTTGTTTTTGCAGGGTATGCTATGTGATGTGATATGGCCAAGAAGAATGTGATGAATGATATGTGATGTATGAGATTGATCGTGTTCTTGTAATAGGAATCACGACTTGCATGTCGATGAGTATGACAACCGGCAGGAGCCATAGGAGTTGTCTTTATTTATTGTATGACCTGCGTGTCATTGAACAACGCCATGTAATTACTTTACTTTATTGCTAACCGGTAGCCATAGTAGTAGAAGTAATAGTTGGCGAGCAACTTCATGGAGACACGATGATGGAGATCATGGTGTCATGCCGGTGACAAGATGATCATGGAGCCCCAAGATGGAGATCAAAGGAGCTATATGATATTGGCCATATCATGTCACTATTATTTGATTGCATGTGATGTTTATCATGTTTTTGCATCTTGTTTACTTAGAACGACGGTAGTAAATAAGATGATCCCTCATAATAATTTCAAGAAAGTGTTCCCCCTAACTGTGCACCGTTGCGACAGTTTGTTGTTTCGAAGCACCACGTGATGATCGGGTGTGATAGATTCTAACATTCACATACAACGGGTGTAAGACAAATTTACACATGCGAAACACTTAGGTTGACTTGACGAGCCTAGCATGTACAGACATGGCCTCGGAACACAAGAGACTGAAAGGTCGAGCATGAATCGTATGGTAGATACGATCAACATGAAGATGTTCACCGATGATGACTAGTCCGTCTCACGTGATGATCGGACACGGCCTAGTTGACTTGGATCATGTAATCACTTAGATGACTAGAGGGATGTCTATTTGAGTGGGAGTTCATAAGATGAACCTAATTATCCTGAACATAGTCAAAAGGTCTTCGCAAATTATGTCGTGGCTCGCGCTTTAGTTCTACTGTTTAGATATGTTCCTAGAGAAAATTTAGTTGAAAGATGATAGTAGCAATTATGCGGACTAGGTCCGTAAACTGAGGATTGTCCTCATTGCTTCATAGAAGGCTTATGTCCTTAATGCACCGCTCAGTGTGCTGAACCTCGAACGTCGTCTGTGGATGTTGCGAACATCTGACATACACATTTTGATAACTACGTGATAGTTCAGTTAAACGGTTTAGAGTTGAGGCACCGAAGACGTTTTTGAAACGTCGCGAAACATATGAGATGTTTCGAGGGCTGAAATTGGGATTTCAGGCTCGTGCCCACGTCAAGAGGTATGAGACCTCCGATGATTTTCTTAGCCTGCAAACTAAGGAGAAAAGCACAATTGTTGAGCTTGTGCTCAGATTGTCTGAGTACAACAATCATTTGAATCGAGTGGGAGTTGATCTTCTAGATGAGATAGTGTTGTTTCTCCGAAGTCATTACCACCAAGCTGCTAGAGCTTCGTGATGAACTATAATGTATCGGGGACATATATGATGATCCTTGAGATATTCGCGATGTTTGACACCACAAAAGTAGAAATCAAGAAGGAGCATCAATTGTTGATGGTTGGTGAAACCACTAGTTTCAAGAAGGGCAAGGGCAAGAAGGGATACTTCACATGAAACGGCAAATCAGCTGCTGCTCTAGTGAAGAAACCCAAGGTTGAACCCAAACCCGAGACTAAGTGCTTCTGTAATAAGGGGAACAGCCACTGGAGCAGAATTACCCTAGATACTTGGTAGATGAGAAGGCTGGCAAGGTCGGTAGAAGTATATTGGATATACATTGTTTAATGTGTACTTTACTAGTACTCCTAGTAGCACCAGGGTATTAGATACCGGTTCGGTTACTAAGTGTTAGTAACTCGAAATAAAAGCTACGGAATAAACGGAGACTAGCTAAAGGTGAGATGACGATATATGTGTTGGAAGTATTTCCAAGGTTGATCAAATATCGTACGCTCCCTCTACCATCAAGATTGGTGTTTGTGTTGAGCATAGACATGATTGAATTATGTCTATCGCAATACGGTTATTCATTTAAGGAGAATAATGGTTACTCTGTTTATTTGAATAATACCTTCAATGGTCTTGCACCTAAAATGAATGGTTTATTGAATCTCGATCATAGTGATACACATGTTCATGCCAAAAGATATAAGATAGTAATGATAGTACCACCTACTTGTGGCACTACTACGTGAGTCATATCGGTATAAAACGCATGAAGAAGCTCCATGTTGATGGATCTTTGGGCTCACTCATTTTTGAAAAGTTTGAGACATGCGAACCATGTCTATTGGTGTATATGCATGAAGAAACTTCATGCAAATGGACCGTTTGGACTCACTTGATTTTGAATCAATTGAGACATGCAAATCATACCACATGGGCAAGATGACTGAAAGCCTCGTTTTCAGTAAAATGGAACTAGAAAGCAACTTGTTGGAAGTAATACATTTTGATGTGTGCAGTCCAATGAGTGCTGAGGCATGTAGTGGATATCGTTATGTTCTTACTTCACAGATGATTTGAGTAGATGTTGAGTATATTTACTTGATGAATCACGAGTCTGAATTATTGAAAGGTTCAAGTAATTTCAGGGTGAAGTTGAAAGATCGTCGTGACAAGAGGATAAAAGATCTATGATATGATCATAGAGATGAATATCTGAATTACGAGTTTGGCACAGAATTAAGACATTGTGGAAATTGTTTCACAACTAATACAGCCTGGAACACCATAGTGTGATGGTGTGTCCGAACATCATAACTGCACCCTATTGGATATGATGCATACCATGATGTCTCTTATCGAATTACCACGATAGTTTATGGGTTAGGCATTAGAGACAACCACATTTACTTTAAATAGGGCACCACGTAATTCCGATGAGATGACACCGTATGAACTATGGTTTAGAGAAACCTAAGCTGTCATTTCTTAAAAGTTTGGGGCTGCGACGCTTATGTGAAAAAGTTTCAGGCTGATAAGCTCGAACCCAAAGCGGATAAATGCATCTTCATAGGACACCCAAAATAGTTGGGTATACCTCCTGTCTCAGATCCAAAAGCAATAAGGGATTGTTTCTAGAATCGGGTCCTTTCTTGAGGAAAAGTTTCTCTCGAAGGAATTGAGTGGGAGGATGGTGGAGACTTGATGAGGTTATTCAACCGTCACTTCAACTAGTGTATAGCAAGGCACAAAGAGTTGTTCCTGTGGCACCTACACCAATTGAAGTGGAAGCTTATGATATTGATCATGAGACTTCGGATCAAGTCACTCCCAAACCTCATAGGATGACAAGGATGCGTACTACTTCAGAGTGGTACGTAATCCTGTCTTGGAAGTCATGTTGCTAGACAACAATGAACCTATGAGCTATGGAGAAGCGATGGTGGGCCCGGATTCCGATAAATGGCTCGAGGCCATAAAATCCGAGAGAGGATCCATGTATGAAAACAAAGTGTAGACTTTGGCAGAACGGCTCGATGGTCGTAAGGCTATTGAGTATAGATGGATTTTAAAAGGAAGACGGACAATGATGGTAAGTATCACCATTAAGAAAGTTCGACTTGTCATTAAGATTTTTCCGACAAGTTCAAGGAGTTGACTATGATGAGACTTTCTCACTCATAGCGATGCTAAGAGTCTGTTGGAATTATATTAGCGATTACTGCATTATTTATGAAATCTTGTAGATAGGATGTCAAAACATTGTTTCCTCGACGATTATCTTGAGGAAAGGTTGTATGTGATACAACCGGAAGGTTTTGTCAATCCTGAAAGATGCTAATAAGTATGCAAAGCTCCAGCAATCCTTCTAAGGACTGGAGTAAGCATCTCGGAGTTGGAATGTATGCTTTGATGAGATGATCAAAGATTTTGGGTGTATACAAAGTTTATGAGAAACTTGTATTTCCAAAGAAGTGAGTGGGAGCACTATAGAATTTCTGATGAGTATATGTTGTTGACATATTGTGGATCAGAAATGATGTAGAATTTCTAGAAAGCATGCAGAGTTATTTGAAAAGTGTTTTTCAATGGAAAGCCTGGATTAAGCTACTTGAACGTTGAGCATCAAGATCTATAAGGATAGATCAAAACGCTTAATGGTACTTTCAAATGAGCACATACCTTGACATGATCTTGAAGGTGTTCAAGATGGATCAGTCAAAGAAGGAGTTCTTGCCTGAGTTGTAAGGTATGAAGTTAAGACTTAAAGCTCGACCACAGCAGAACAAAGAGAAAGGACGAATGTCGTCCCCTATGCTTTTGTCATAGGCTCTATGCGGTATGCCATGCTGAGTACCGCACCTGATGTGTGCCTTGCCACATGTCTGGCAAGAGGGTACAAAGGTGATCCAGGAGTGGATCACTAGATAGCGGTCAAAATTATCCTTGGAGTAATAAGGACATGTTTCTCGATTATGGAGGTGATAAAGAGTTCGGCGTAAAGGGTTACATCGATGCAAGCTTTAACACCTATCCGAATGACTCTGAATAGCAAACCGGATACGTATAATGGAGCAACCATTTGGAATAGCTCCAAGTGGAGCGTGGAAGCAGCATTTATAATATGACCTAGAGATTTGCAAAGTACATACGGATCTGATTGTTGCAGACCCGTTGACTAAAACCTCTCTCACAAGCAAAACATGATCAAACCCCAGAACTCATTGAGTCTTAATCACATCATGATGTGAACTAGTTTAGTGACACTAGTAAACTCTTTGGATGTTGGTCACATGGCGATGTGACCTGTGAGTGTTAATCACATGGCGATGTGAACTAGATTATTGACTCTAGTGCAAGTGGGAGACTGTTGGAAATATGCCCTAGAGGCAATAATAAATTGATTATTATTATATTTCCTTGTTCATGATAATCGTTTATTATCCATGCTAGAATTGTATTGATAGGAAACTCAGATACATGTGTGGATACATAGACAACACCATGTCCCTAGTAAGCCTCTAGTTGACTAGCTCGTTGATCAATAGATGGTTACGGTTTCCTGACCATGGACATTGGATGTCATTGATGACGGGATCACATCATTAGGAGAATGATGTGATGGACAAGACCCAATCCTAAGCATAGCACAAGATCATGTAGTTCGCATGCTAAAGCTTTTCTAATGTCAAGTATCATTTCCTCAGACCATGAGATTGTGCAACTCCCGGATACCGTAGGAATACTTTGGGTGTGCCAAACGTCACAACGTAACTGGGTGGCTATAAAGGTGCACTATGGGTATCTCCAAAAGTGTCTGTTGGGTTGGCACGAATCGAGACTAGGATTTGTCACTCCGTGTAAGCGGAGAGGTATCTCTGGGCCCACTCGGTAGCACATCATCATAATGTGCACAATGTGACCAAGGAGTTGATCACGGGATGATGTGTTACGGAACGAGTAAAGAGACTTGCCAGTAACGAGATTGAACAAGGTATCGGGATACCGACGATCGAATCTCGGGCAAGTATCGTACCGCTAGACAAAGGGAATTGTATACAGGATTGATCGAATCCTCGACATCGTGGTTCATCCGATGAGATCATCGTGGAACATGTAGGAACCAACATGGGTATCCAGATCCCGCTGTTGGTTATTGACCGGAGAACGTCTCGGTCATGTCTGCATGGTTCTCGAACCCGTAGGGTCTACACACTTAAGGTTCGATGACGCTAGGGTTATAAGGAATAGATATACGTGGTTACGGAATGTTGTTTGGAGTCCCGGATGAGATCCCGGACGTCACGGGGAGTTCCGGAATGGTTCGGAGGTAAAGATTTATATATGGGAAATCCTTTTTTGGTCACCGGAAAAGTTTCGGGTTTTATCGGTAACGTACCGGGACCACCGGGAGGGTCCCGGGGGTCCACCAAGTGGGGCCACAAGCCCCGGAGGGCTGCATGGGCCAAGTGTGGGAGGGGACCAGCCCCAGGTGGGCTGGTGCGCCCCCCACCAAGGCCCAAGGCGCAAGGGAGAGTGGAACGGGGCAAACCCTAGGCTCAGATGGGCCTAAGGCCCACCTAGTGGTGCGCCCCCCTCTCTCCCCCCTTGGCCGCCCCCCTACATGGGATCTAGGTCTGGCCGCCACCCCTAGGGGTGGAAACCTAGGTGGGGCGCAGCCCCTCCCCTCCCCCTATATATACTTGAGGTTTTGGGCTGCCAGAGACACGGATTCAATCCTCTTCTTGGCGTAGCCCTACCCCTCTCCCTCCTCGTCTCTTTCGGTGCTTAGCGAAGCCCTGCTGGAGTACCACGCTCCTCCACCACCACCACGCCGTTGTGCTGCTGTTGGATGGAGTCTTCCGCAACCTATCCCTCTCTCCTTGCTGGATCAAGGCATGGGAGACGTCACCGGGATGTACGTGTGTTGAACACGGAGGTGCCGTCTGTTCAGCACTAGGATCATCGGTGATTTGGGTCACGACAAGTACGACTCCATCAACCCCGTTCTCTTGAACGCTTCCGCGTAGCGATCTACAAGGGTGTGTAGATGCACTCTCCTTCCCTCGTTGCTGGTTTCTCCATAGATAGATCTTGGTGACACGTAGGAAAATTTTGAATTTCTACTACGTTCCCCAACAATGTGATGTTTATCCTTTATGCATCTTATTTCGCTTAGTTTGATTGTAGCATTATAAGATGATCTCTCACTAAATTTCAAGGTATAAGTGTTCTCCCTGAGTATGCACCATTGCGACAGTTCATCGTGCCGAGACACCACGTGATGATCGGGTGTGATAAGCTCTACGTTCACATACAACGGGTGCAAGCCTGTTTAGCACACACGGAATACTCGGGTTAAACTTGACGAGCCTAGCATATGCAGATATGGCCTTGGAACACTGGAGACCGAAAGGTGATACGTCTCCGTCATATCTACTTTTTCCAAACACTTTTGCCCTTGTTTTCGACTCTAACTTGCATGATTTGAATGGAACTAACCCGAACTGACGCTGTTTTCAGCAGAATTGCCATGGTGTTATTTTTGTGCAGAAATAAAAGTTCTCGGAATGACCTAAAAATTAATGGAGATTATTTTTGGAATATATAAAAAATACTGGAAGAAGAATCCACGTCAGGGGGGCCACACCCTATCCACGAGGGTGGGGGCGCGCCCCCTGCCTCGTGGGCCCCCTGACGCTCCACCGACCTCAACTCCAACTCCATATATTCGTGTTTGGGGAGAAAAAATCAGAGAGAAGGATTCATCGTGTTTTACGATACGGAGCCACCGCCAAGCCCTAAAATCTCTCGGGAGGGCTGATCTGGAGTTCGTTCGGGGCTCCGGAGAGGGGAATCCATCGCCATCATCATCATCAACCTTCCTCCATCACCAATTTCATGATGCTCACCGCCGTGTGTGAGTAATTCCATCGTAGGCTTGCTGAACGGTGGATGGGTTGGATGAGATTTATCATGTAATCGAGTTAGTTTTGTTAGGGTTTGATCCCTAGTATCCACTATGTTCTAAGATTGATGTTGCTATGACTTTGCTATGCTTAATGCTTGTCACTAGGGCCCGAGTGCCATGATTTCAGATCTGAACCTATTATGTTTTCATGAATATATGTGAGTTCTTGATCCTATCTTGCAAGTCTATAGTCACCTACTATGTGTTATGATCCGGCAACCCCGAAGTGACAATAATCGGGACCACTCCCGGTGATGACCGTAGTTTGAGGAGTTCATGTATTCACTATGTGTTAATGCTTTGGTCCGGTACTCTATTAAAAGGAGGCCTTAATATCCCTTAGTTTCCAATAGGACCCAGCTGCCACGGGAGGGTAGGACAAAAGATGCCATGTAAGTTCTTTTCCATAAGCACGTATGACTATATTCGGAATACATGCCTACATCACATTGATGAATTGGAGCTAGTTCTGTGTCACACTATATTATGACTGTTACATGATCGATCGCATCTGGCATAATTCTCCATCACCGATCCAATGCCTACGAGCTTTCCATATATTGTTCTTCGCTTATTTACTTTTCCGCTTCTACTATAACAATCACTGCAAAACCCAAAAATATTACTTTTGCTACCGTTACCACTACTATCATATTACTTTGCTACTAAATACCTTGCTGCAGATATTAAGTTTCCAGGTGTGGTTGAATTGACAACTCCACTGCTAATACTTGAGAATATTCATTGGCTCCCCTTATGTCGAATCAATAAATTTGGGTTGAATACTCTACCCTCGAAAACTGTTGCGATCCTCTATACTTGTGGGTTATCAAGACTATTTTCTGGCGCCGTTGTCGGGGAGCATAGCTCTATTCTTTGAGTCACTTGGGATTTATATCTGCTTATCATTATGAAGAACTTGGAAGATAAAATAACAAAGATTTTTCCCTCAACTACGAGGGGAGGTAAGGAACTGCCATCTAGCTCTGCACTTGATTCACCTTCTGTTTTGAGTAAGCTTGCGACACCTAAACCTGCTTCTACTATTAATTCTAATATGTCGCATGTTATTGATGATGCCACTTCTGCTTTGCATGATACTTATGATCAAACTACTTCTATGCTTGATACTACTGTGCCACTTGGTGAATTTCTTGATGAACAACTTGCTAGGTCTGGAGAGAATGAAATTATTGAACCTGATAATATTGATGAAAGTGATGATGAAGATTCTCCCCCTAGATATGAATTGCCTGTTGTTCCTGAGGGTTATGTTATGGATGAAGAAACTGCTAGAGATTTCTTAGCTTGCAATGATAGATCTGATCTTAAGAAATTATTAGCTAAGCTGAAAGAAAAATCGTTGAATGCTAGAATGAAATATGACCCTGCTTATGCTACTTCACCTATCTTTATTACTGATAAGGATTATGATTTCTTCGTCGATCCTGAGTTAATTACTTTGGTTGAATCTGATCCTTTTATGGCTATGAATCTGAAACTGTTGTGGCACATCTTACTAAATTAAATGATATATCTACCCTGTTCACTAATGATGAGAAAACTCGCTACTATTATATCCTTAAATTATTTCTGTTCTCATTAAAGGGTGATGCTAAGATATGGTTTAATTCTCTTGATCCTGGTTGTGTGCGTAGTCCCCAGGATATTATTTACTACTTCTCTGCTAAATATTTCCCCACTCATAAGAAACAAACTGCTTTAAGGGAAATATATAATTTTGTGCAAATTGAAGAAGAGAGTCTCCCACAAGCTTGGGGAGGCTTCTCCAATTACTTAATGCTTTGCCTGATCATCCTCTCAAGAAAAATGAAATAGTTGATATCTTTTATAATGGACTAACCGATGTTTCCAGAGATTACCTCGATAGTTTTGCTGGTTGTGTTTTCAGGGAAAGAACAGTTGATCAAGATGAAATTCTATTGAATAATATGTTGACTAATGAAAATAATTGGACACTTCCTGAACCAACTCCTGAGCCAAATCGAAAGAAAAGGGGTATTCTATTTCTCAGTCCTGAAGATATGCGAGAGGCAAAGAAATGTATGAAAGAAAAAGGTATAAAAGCTGAAGATGTCAAGAATTTACCTCCTGTTGAAGAAATACATGGTCTTAATTCACCACCTATTGAAGAAACACACGGTCTTGATAACCCGACACAGGTAGTAAAGGTAAACTCTCTCTATAGATATGATAAAGCTGAAATACCTCCTGCTAAGTTTGCTAGCCAATGTTTGGATGAATTTGATAACTTTATGGTTAAGCAAGAAGATTTTAATGCTTATTTTGGTAGACAACTGAAACGCAATGCTTATATGATTGAACACTTGGGTGATTATATGTCTAGAGTTAAAGGTGAACTTAAACTCATTAGTAAACATGCTTCTATGGTTACCACTCAAGTAGAACAAGTACTTAAAGCTCAGAATGATTTGCTCAATGAATTAAATAATAAGAAGAAGGATAATGCTATTAGAGTTATGACTAGAGGCGGTAAAATGACTCAGGAACCTTTGTATCCTGAGGTCCATTCTAAGAGAATTGAGCAAGATTCTCAGAACTAATGTTGATGCACCTAGTCCTAAGAAGAAGAAAAAGAAAAATGATAGGACTTTTCCTGCTTCTAGTGAACCTGTTGTCGACATACTTGAGAACCCCAATGATATTTCTATTTCTGATGCTGAAACCCAATCTGGTAATGAACATGAACCTAGTGATAATGTTAATGATGATGTTCATGTTGATGCTCAACCTAGCAATAATAATGATGTAGAAACTGAACCTACTGTTGATCATGATAACCCACAATCAAAGAATCAACGTTATGATAAGAGAGACTTTGTTGCTAGGAAGCACGGTAAAGAAAGAGAACCATGGGTTCAGAAACCCATGCCTTTTCCTCCTAAACCATCCAAGAAAAAGGATGATGAGGATTTTGAGCGCTTTGCTGAAATGATTAGACCTATCTTTTTGCGTATGCGTTTGACCGATATGCTTAAAATGAATCCTTATGCTAAGTATATGAAGGATATTGTTACAAATAAGAAAAGATACAAGAAGCTGAAATTTCCACCATGCTTTCTAATTATACTTTTATGGGTGGAATACTAAAGAAACTTGGAGATCCAGGAGTACCAACTATACCATGCTCCATTAAAGGAAACTATGTTAAAACTGCTTTATGTGATGTTGGAGCCGGTGTTAGTGTTATGCCTCTCTCATTATATCATAGACTTGATTTGATGTAACAAAATTCTAAATTTTGGAATGTTATATTAAATAAATAGTTTTGATTGTTTGTTTGATTATTTGGGTGATTGATTGATTGAAATTGAGTGGTATTTGAAACTTTTGAAAAGTTGAATGAGACGAAATGAAATGACTTTCCCAAACTTTCATCTTGCATTTTGAACTTCATGAATTCAAATCCATTTCATCACAAAAACCCTAGAGTGAAGATGATATGACTTCTTCCATTTAATTAAATGAAAAAGGGATTTGAAAAGATTTGAATTCCATTTGAAAATATTTCAGATTCGAAACTTTATGCAACTCAATGATTTTCATGAGATAAGATAAAATGACTTCTTCAAATTATATGAAATATGAGTTGGAATTTAAAAGAATCAAATTGAAAGTCATTTGGAAGTATTTTGAAACCCACTTTCAATTTAGGAGTTAATTGCCTTTTATTCAAATTATTTTTCTCCTAAAAATAAATAAATGGAAATAAGGGTAAAATGATTCCCTTCAATGAAAAATTAGGAGAAAATAAATTTGAAATCATTTTGGGTATTTTAAAAATGATTTTGTTGGGTTTTATTTCAATAGCAACACTATTTGACTTCTGTGAATTTTTGTGTATTCTAGTTGCCTCTAAAAATATGTTCACATTTTAGGATTTATTTTTCCGAACATTTTGATATATTATATGCTTATATTATATTTCTATGTTTGTTTAGTTTTATTTCTGTTTTGCTCTCTATTAAAAAAACAATAGGCCGAAGCCCAACAACCGCCAGCGTCCTCACGCGCACCGGCTGGCCCATTTGGCAGAATCGGCCCACGGTCACCCCCACACACGAAAACTCTTCGCGCGGGTCACCCGATCTCTCGCTCGTCTCCCGCTGCCACTGATCACTGGGGCCCGCGGCCTTCTTCCTCCTCCCGCAAGCCACGCAGAGCAACGCCGCCGTCGTATCCCGGATCCCTCAGGATCCTCTTCCCCGATTCGCCCCCTTCTCCAAGTAGACTACCCCTATATATACTCCTCTCCCTCGACCGATTCCGCCCCAAAGCCCCTTCCAAGAACCCCCCGCCTCCTTCTCAATTGCTCGCCGGAGCCGAGCGCCCCCGCCGCGCCATTGCCGCCCCACCGAGCTACTCCGACTCCCTCGCCGCCTCCCGATACCATCTCTGCACTCCCCTTGCTCGTCCGCATCTCCCCGTGCCCTCACCCAAGCCCGAAACCCACCGGAGCGCCGTCATCCACCGAAGCCCGAACACCGTCACCGCCTCAGCCTCACCGCCATCCTCCTCTGCCGTCCCCGAGCTCACCGCCAACCACCATCGTCATCGCCATCGTCTTCCACATCTCCTGGACGCCTTCCCAGTCACCGAGGACCACCGGAGGCGTCAACCGCGTTGAACCCGAGCCGTTGGAACCTCGCCGGAGTCACCTCGCCGCCGCTGTGAGCATCCCCTCTCTTCTCCCCTGTTCGATCTTTTTTCAACACTCTAGATTAGATCTATCGAATAGTTAGGTTTTTTCTATATAGATCGGTTTTAGTTTCGGTTTAGATCGGTTATTTTAGGTTGCGGTTTAGTTGGACCGGCAGATTGGTTTATTTCTGTTAGCCCGTGGACGCATTGGTTTATTAAACGCTTAGGCGTTGTTTAGTTTTAAAACGCTCACTATTCGGCCAGTTAACTCGTTTAGTTTTTTTTCATTTCTGTTTTAAAAACAGAATAGTTCTGATTTTATATTGCTTATAACTTTTATGTTTTAGATCGAAATTGATGGATTCTTTTTTGCATTAGATTCAAAATTTGTTGAAGTTTCTGTTTGTACCATTGGATTTGAAATTTGAGTACTTTAAAATTGAATTTGATGAAATTTATTCAAATCACTATTTTGGCCGTATCTTGAGTTTTATGAAATATTTTTGATTGATTCTTTTTGCTACTGTTTTGTTATTGTTTTGTCTATCCAGTAGCTTATAGTTATTTATTTTTAGTTTAATTTAATTAGGTTTATTGCGAAAATAGGACTGTTTTGCTTATGTAGTTGTTTTAGTCATAAAATTAGTGTTTTATTCTTTTTGTAGATTTTTACATGTTGTCATATGTTTCTGTTAGACTACAGTAGATAAATTTTTGTAGTTATTTATTAGTGTTTAGATACTGTTTTAGTATTTGTGTGTTTAGTTCATAGTGATAGTTGATAAAAGTAGTTTTATTAGTTTTAATGTATTTCTTTTGCCACTTCGATATATGATGTTATTGGTTCTGTTATTAGGATTAAATAAGTTTTCATAAATTATTTTAGTATTGTTTACTATTGTCTTAGTGTTTTCTAGTTGTTCTAGTATTAACTAGATAGTTATAATAGTTTTTATTATACTAGTTCTTTTTGCTAGTAAATGCTTTAGTAAATTGTTTTCTGTTGTTTCATTAGAATTATATTTTCTTTGTTGTAGAAAAAAATATTAGATCAATTTGGTGTTGCTACGGGAGTATTGTCTGTTATTGTGTGAGTTGGTTTCTCCCTGCTTTCTTGAAGTTTTTTTTGGAATTCTATTTGGTTTCCTTTGACTTCATTATTGTTTTATTTATGACTTTTTGATTGCTAGTATTGTTTGCTAGGATTATTGCTTATGTGAGTACAATGTTTGATTATATAGATTTTCTTGGAGTGACGAATAGTTTATCAAAGATTTTGAGAGCGTTATTATCTTCATCAAGTAATACCAGGCAAGTTCACTTTGACCATGTTTTCCATACCTATGTTTATTTGCATGTAGTAGCACCCTTTCAACAATCCCTCTAGTAGTGTTATTGAATCTTGTAGTTGAGTAGAATGCATGAGGTAGAAACCCATCTCCCTGTTACCAAACCCGGGACGTTACATAGTTTTAATGCTACGCTATAGTAGACGGGGTTTGGTATGAGTGCATGAGAGTGGTGTGAAGAAGGAGGACTCTACGTCAATGGCGACAACTTCATGATGGCACCGGCAAGGACTGCATCTTCAGGACTCCTCAAGATTTTGAGACTCGAGACAAGAATTCAATACACACTACTGGGTGAAGGACGGTTGACGGGCACCCTGGAGAAACCAGTGGTTGGCCGGGATGCATGGAGAAGCGCCATGACATCTTGCGGAAAGCTTCACCCAGACTCAAAGAGACGGAAGAATACTTCATGCCCGAAAGCTTACCTGTGCAACCGCAAGTCATTATGGGCTCTGGTTTGGTTGAACTTAGTGGTGACTCTGGCTGGGACGGTGCTAGCAGATGTAGAACTACGGTAGGATTGGATGAGCACCGGACAGTGGTCAGGGGAACTCTTCGGAAGACCATGATTCGGTCATCTTGTTCTCAAACAACCTGAAGTACGAGAACGTAAAAAGAGGGATCGAATCTTGTGGGTAAAGTGTACAAAAATCTGCAGAGGGTTAAAACCTAATCGATTAGCCGTGTCCCCGGTTACGGACAATTTGAGCCTCTGGACTTGGATCTATCTCGGAACTCTCAACACCGGACTGATAAGTTAATTGTGGGCAACTTATGATGATTTGGGCTATGAGACATCGGTTGGCGGAACCATGTCATGATAGAAAACTCCGTAGTACAGACTCCGGTTAATTCCTTTGATGTAGGGAAAATAAAACCAGCTTTTATGCAAACAAAACTCAGTTACAGAGCCACAAAGCCATATTGCATATAGTATAGTTTATCATTTGTTTTCTCTTATTGTGATCTTGCCGGTACATTCAATGTACTGACCTACGCGGCTGCAACGTATCATGTTGCAGATATTTCTTCGACAAGTAAGAGTTACGATACAGGGTTATGGTCTACACTCAACTTGCCGATGGCGTTGATGGGACTCCACACCCGATTGTTTGTTTCCGCTGAGACTTATGAGGTATATATCAGTTTTACGTTATTTATACATGTGATTGAACTTTGATATATACATTGATGTACTGTGTGTGCCAGCATACCGATCCAGGGATGGCACAGATACACAGAGGCTTGACCATCTGAGGTCGGGTTGCTACATTTGAATAAGTTGACACCTACTGAAATATCTTTGCAAATGGCTGACAAATCAACTGCTATACCTGTCGGTATTTGTGAGGATGTGCCTCTTATGGTTGCAAACATTACTATTTTAATGGACTTTGTTATTCTTGATATTCCCGAGGACGATAGTATGTCTATTATTCTTGGAAGACCCTTTTTGAATAATGCAAGGGTTGTTATTGATTGCACCAAAGGCAATGTCACTTTTCATGTTAATGGTAATGAGCATACGGTACACTTTCCGAGGAAGCAACCTCAAGTCCACAGTATCAATTCCATTGGAAAAATTTCAACAATTACTATTGGAGGTTTTGAATTTCCTCTTCCTAGTGTCAAGAAGAAATATGATATTCTTATTGTGGGGGACGTGCATATCCCCGTTGAGGTAACATAGTGTTGTTCGAAATTTCTCCGGTTTTACGCAATTCGGAATGAGTTTGTTAACAAGACTTGATCAACCTTGTTAGTAGATTCCTTTTGATGAGCATGAGATGGATGAAGTTAGAAAACACAACCTTCTTTACCCTCTTTTACTTTCTGTTATTTATATTAAATAAAGAAAAAATAGTGTATCATGTCTGTTTTCTAAATTATCCATGCAATAAAAAATACCTTGAAAATAAAAGTTCTCCAAATGCCCTAAAATTTAAATATGATTTTTTTGAAATATTTGAGAATATCTTGCACTGAGAACACATCAGGGGGAGCAAGCACCTGGCCACGAGAGTCCAGGGCGCGCCCACCCCCTGGGCGCGCCCCCTGCCTCATGGGCCCATGGTGGCTCCCCTCCACTTATTCATCCATCACACACTCCTTCTTCCTCCCAAAAAATCACCAACTAGCTCAAGCACGAGTTCTAGCTCATCTTGCTGCCATTTTCGATCTCCTAGCTCAAAGCTCCATTCACAAAACTGCTTTGGGGGATTGTTCTTTGGTATGTGACTCCTCTAATGGTCCAATTAGTTTTTGTTCTAGTGCTTTATTCATTACAAATTTTTTCTACTTAGGTGACCTTGTTCTTGATCTTGCATGTCAAATTTATATGGTCAAAAGTAGTTTAAATGCATGATATATCCTCTAGGCACTTGTAGGAGTAGTTGCTATCAATTTTGTTGAGTTTGGTTCACTTTTATTTTGAAGTTACTAAAAATTTCAGAAATTTTTCAGAGGAGGAAATATGTTTAGGAAAATGTACCAAGGTGGTTCTTCAAGGAAGCAAGGACCCAGGCCCGCAATGCGTGAGACAGACGATGAACCACCAAGGGATGCTCAAGTGCGGCCTTGTGAATGACCGTCAGAGGACTTTATGGTTCGAGCAGGAATCAAATAGGAATTTGAAGCATATGTGTGTAATGTCGATCTTGAGAACTTCATGGCAGATAAGTGCCGTCAGTACCACTACCTCACTGATTCCTTTGTGAGAAGGTTTGAATTTTCATCATCATGCAATTCTCAAACTGTCCTGTTTGATCTTTATGATAAATCTTACACCATGGACTTGGAAGATTTTAACACTGCTTGTAAACTCCCATAGTGGGGTAATGTTAGTGAACCTCGCAAATCTGAATATAGAGATTTTCTTGCTAGTATAACTGTGGGGGAATCTAGAGATGTAACACAAGCCACCATAGGGAGCATTCATTTTCCCGCTATACATTATTTTGCTCTCTTCATAGGAAGATGCATAAATGGTAAGGATGAGGCATGTCACATGTGTGTGCCAGATCTTAGTGTTCTCAAGAGTGCTGTTTTAGGAGATAGACAATATAAGTTGGGGGCTATTGTCACATAGGTTGCATAATAATAGTATTCATGGAGATTTCTTTGGTGGAATTTATGCAACTCGTATAGCTAACTTTCTTGAGATACCCATACGTGGAGATGATATTGAGTTGCATCCTTCTTATCTGGATTATGATGCTATGGTTCGTCATCAGTTTGTTGAGAGGAATGACCATTCCCTCTAGTACTGACTAATCTTTGACAGATGACGCACCGATCACGTCGCTCTCCCTGCTCCCGCTTTCTTTGACTTTCAGGCAAAGGGGAGATATGTTATAACCAGGGAGGAGGTGAACGAGTATAAGAGGAGGACGGAGAAAGCTCGCCTCCAAGCGGTAGCTCATGAGGCAATAGCTGCTGCATCACAGTATGACCCCAACTACAACTTTGGATATCCGCTAGGCCAGCCGTGGGAGTAGACCAACTTAGGCCAAAAGCCTAAGCTTGGGGGAGTACGTATCTCTCACCGACATTACATTTATGTTCACACACTCATGCTAGTTGTCGGTGCTCATACTTTTTCATTGTAATATACATTCTAGTTTATTTCCCTTTTTATGCTTTCTTCTTGTGTGTTTGATAAACCTTAAGAAAAAACCAAAAAATTAGTTGTAGCTTTTAGTTAGTTTACTTTCCATGCCTGTAGTAGTAGTAATTAAAAAAAACCCAAAAAGATTTCTCGTTCTTCTTTTGCTTGTTGGGAGCTTTCCCGTGTAAATAGTTTTGTTTATTTTCTTTGGGGGTCGAGAGGAGAAGACCATAATGAAAATGTTGAGTGGCTCTCATATGCATTATTGTTGATCTAACAAAGAGCCCCTATTACCTTGTCTTCTCTCTTGAATTGAATGCTTGCATATTCCAGCTTAGTCCAATGCACATGCACTATTATTATTATTATTATTATCCACATCGTTCGGTCGTGCAAGTGAAAGGCAATAATGATGATTATACGATGAACTTATTGAGATGAGAAAAGCTGGTATGAACTCGGCCTCTCTTGTTTTTGTAAATATGATTAGTTCATCGTTCCTGATTCAGCCTATTATGAAAGAAACATATTTGCAATGACAATTAGAGATTATAGTTTCTTATGCCATGCTTAATTAGCTAGGAGTTTATAATGGTTTACCTTGCGTGCCAACATGCTATTAAAATGGTTGTGATGTGGTATGATAGGGTGGTATCCTCCTTTGAACGATACAAGTGCCTTGACTTGGCACATGTTCATGCATGTAGTTGAAACAAAATCAACATAGCCTCTATGATATTTATGTTCATGGTGCATTATATCCTACTCATGCTTGCATTTGGTGTTGATTAATTTTAATGGATGTTCATGACTATTGTCGCTCTCTAGCTGGTCGCTTCCCAGTCTTTTTCTAGCCTTCACTTGAACTAAGCGGGAATACTCCTTGTGTATCCAACTCCATAAACCCCAAAGTTATTTCATATGAGTCCACCATACCTACCTATATACGGTATCTACCTGCCGTTCCAAGTAAATTTGTATGTGCCAAACTTTAAACCTTCAAATAAACATTCTGTTTTGTATGCTCGAATAGCTCATGTATCAACTAGGGTTGTATGTATCTTCCATGCTAGGCGGGTTATTCTCAAGAGGAGTGGACTCCGCTCCTCACTCACGAGAAAATGGCTGGTCACCGGGATGCCCAGTCCCATGCTTTATGCAAATCAAATCAAAATAACTGCAAACAAAACTGCCCCGGGACTCTTGTTAGTTGGAGGCACTCGTTGTTTCAAGCAAGCCATGGATTGATGCTTGTTGGTAGAGGGGGAGTATAAACTTTACCATTCTGTTTGGGAACTGCCTATAATGTGTGTAGCATGGAAAATATCGAGATCTCTCGGTTGTTATGTTGACAATGAAAGTATACCGCTCAAAATATTATTCATATCTATTTCAAAACCGAGCTCTGGCACCTCTACAAATCCCTGCTTCCCTCTGCGAAGGGCTTATCTATTTACTTTTATGTTGAGTCACCATCCTCTTATTAAAAAGCACTAGTTGGAGAGCACCTTTGTCATTTGCATCCATTACTGTTAGTTTACATTGAGTATGACTGGATCTCTTTTACCATGAATTACAATGTCTAGTCAGTCCTTGATCTTTAAAGGTGCTCTGCATTTATGTTTTGCGGTCTCAGAAAGGGCTAGCGAGATACCATCTTGTTATATCATATCATGATTGTTTTGAGAAAGTGTTGTCATTCATATTTGTTATTATTGCTCGCTAGCTGATTATGCCATTGATATGAGTAAACATGAGACCTAAATGTTATTGTGAATATGGTTAGTTCATAATCTTTGCTGAAAACTTGAATGTCGGCTTTACATATTTACAACAACAAGAGCAAACAGAGTTCGTAAAAGTTTTTCTTTATCACTTTCAGTTTATCAACTGAATTACTTGAGGACAAGAAAAGGTTTAAGCTTGGGGGAGTTGATACGTCTCCGTCGTATCTACTTTTCCAAACACTTTTGCCCTTGTTTTGGACTATAACTTGCATGATTTGAATGGAACTAACCCGGACTGACGTTGTTTTCAATAGAATTGCCATGGTGTTATTTTTGTGCAGAAATAAAAGTTCTTGGAATGACCTGAAAATCAACGGAGATTATTTTAGGAATATATAAAAGATACTGGAAGAAGAATCCACATCAAGGGCCCACACCCTGTCCATGAGGGTGGGGGCGTGCTACCCCCCTGGGCACGCCCCCTGCCTCGTGGGCCCCCTGACGCTCCACCGACCTCAACTCCAACTCCATATATTCGTGTTTGGGGAGAAAAAATCAGAGAGAAGGATTCATCGTGTTTTACGATACGGAGCCACCGCCAAGCCCTAAAATCTCTCGGGAGGGCTGATCTGGAGTTCGTTCAGGGCTCCGGAGAGGGGAATCCATCGCCATCATCATCATCAACCTTCCTCCATCACCAATTTCATGATGCTCACCGCCGTGTGTGAGTAATTCCATCGTAGGCTTGCTGGACGGTGATGGGTTGGATGAGATTTATCATGTAATCGAGTTAGTTTTGTTAGGGTTTGATCCCTAGTATCCACTATGTTCTGAGATTGATGTTGCTATGACTATGCTATGCTTAATGCTTGTCACTAGGGCCCGAGTGCCATGATTTCAGATCTGAACCAATTATGTTTTCATGAATATATGTGAGTTCTTGATCCTATCTTGCAAGTCTATAGTCACTTACTATGTGTTATGATCCGTCAACCCCGAAGTGACAATAATCGGGACCACTCTCGGTGATGACCGTAGTTTGAGGAGTTCATGTATTCACTATGTGTTAATGCTTTGGTCCGGTACTCTATTAAAAGGAGGCCTTAATATCCCTTAGTTTCCAATAGGACCCTGCTGCCACGGGAGGGTAGGATAAAAGATGTCATGCAAGTTCTTTTCCATAAGCATGTATGACTATATTCGGAATACATGCCTACATTATATTGATGAATTGGAGCTAGTTCTGTGTCACCCTATGTTATGACTGTTACATGATCGATCGCTTCTGGCATAATTCTCCATCACCGATCCAATGCCTATGAGCTTTCCATATATTGTTCTTCGCTTATTTACTTTTCCGCTGCTACTGTTACAATCACTGCAAAACCCAAAAATATTACCTTTGCTACTGTTACCACTACTATCATATTACTTTGCTACTAAATACCTTGCTGCAGATATTAAGTTTTCAGGTGTGGTTGAATTGACTACTCAGGTGCTAATACTTGAGGATATTCTTTGGCTCCCCTTGTGTCGAATCAATAAATTTGGGTTGAATACTCTACCCTCGAAAACTGTTGCGATCCTCTATACTTGTGGGTTATCAAAAGGTCAAGCCTGAATCATATACCCCCCCCCCCCGTTCCTAAATATAGGGTGTATAGTTTTTGGCGAAAACTAAAGAACGCGCGTGGAGTGAAAATTTCACATGTTTTGGGAGAGATTCCACCTGACTAATTGACATGAGAAAAGAGAGGAGCTTGCCTAATATAAGTAAATGTAATCAAACCCCTAAAAAAATTATCCAACCGAGTGGTGCAACGCAATACACCTTATATTTTGGATTTTTTTCTCAAAAATCTATAAACCTTATATGAAGGAACAGAGGGAGTAGTAGATATGATCAACATAGTGATGTTCACCATTGTAAACTACTCCATCTCACATGATGATCGGACATGTGTAGTTGATTTGGATCATGTGAACATTTAGATGACTAGAGGGGTGTCTATCTAAGTGGGAGTTCTTAAGTAATATGATTAATTGAACTTTAATTTATCATGAACTTAGTCCCGATAATATTTGCATAACTATGTTGTAGATCAATGGCTTGCGATGTAGCTCCCCGTTTATTTTTGATATGTTCCTAGAGAAAAAATAAGTTGAAAATGTTAGTAGGAATGATGCAGACTAGCTCCATGATCTGAGGATTACCCTCATTGTTGCACAGAAGTATTATGTCCTTGATGCACCGCTAGGTGACAGACCTATTGCAGGAGCAGATGCAGACGTTATGAACGTTTGACAATGCTTAGTATGATGACTACTTGATAGTTTAGTGCACCATGCTTTACGGCTTAGAACCGAGACTTCAAAAATGTTTTGAATGACATGGAGCATATGAGATGTTCCAAGAGTTGAAATTGGTATTTCATACTCATGCCCGTGTCGAGAGGTATGAGACCTCTGACAATACGTTGCCTACAAGATGGAGGAGAATAGCTCAACCAGTGAGCATGTGCCCAGATTGTCTGGGTACTACAATTGCTTGAATCAAGTGGGAGTTAATCTTCCAGATAAGATAGTAATTGACAAAGTTCTCTGGTCACCATCACCAAGTTACTAGGACTTCGTGATGAAATATAATATGCAATGGATAACGAAAACAATTCCCAAGATCTTCGCGATGCTAAAATCAGCGAAGGTAGAAATCAAGAAAAGCATCAATTGTTGATGGTTAACAAGACCACTAGTTTCAAGAAAAGGGCAAAGGGATAGAAAGGGAACTTCAAGAAGAATGACAAACAAGTTGTCAATCCCGTGAAGAATCCCAAAGCTAGACCCAAGCCTGAAACTGAGTGCTTCTACTGCAAAGGAAATTGTCACTGGAAGCGGAACTACCCTAAATACTTGGCGGATAAGAAGGATGGCAAAGTGAACAAAAGTATATATGATATAAATGTTATTGATGTGTACTTTACTAGTGTTCATAGTAACCCCTAGGTATTTGATACCGATTCATTTGCTATGATTAGTAACTCGAAACAGGAGTTACAAAATGAACAGAGACTAGTTGAGGGAAAAGTGACGATGTGTGTTGGAAGAGATTCCAAGGTTGATAAGATCACCATCGCACACTCCCTTTACCTTCGGGATTAGTGTTGAACCTAAAATAAATGTTATTTGGTGTTTGCGTTGAGCATAAATATGATTGGATCATGTCTATTGCAATACGGTTATTCATTTAAGTCAAAGAATAATTGTTGTTCTATTTACATGAATAAAACCTTCTATGGTCATTGATACGTCTCCAACGTATCTACTTTTCCAAACACTTTTGCCCTTGTTTTGGACTCTAACTTGCATGATTTGAACGGAACTAACCCGAACTGACGTTGTTTTCAGCAGAATTACCATGGTGTTATTTATGTGCAGGAGAAAACGTTCTCGGAATGACCTGAAACTTCACGAAGCCACTTTTCAAAAAATAAGAAAAATACCTGCCAAAGATGAAGGCCAGGAGGCCCACCACCTTGCCACGAGGGTGGGGGCGCGCCTGCCCCCCTAGGGCGCGCCCCCCTACCTTGTGGGCCCCCTGTTGTGTCTCCGACTCCAACTCCACCTCCATATATTGAGTTTCGATGAGAAAAAAATCAAGGAGAAGAAATCATCGTGTTTTACGATACGGAGCCGCCGCCAAGCCCTAAAACCTCTCAGGAGGGCAGATCTGGAGTCCGTTCGGGGCTCCGGAGAGGGGAATCCGTCACCATCGTCATCATCAACCATCCTCCATCACCAATTTCATGATGCTCACCGTCGTGCGTGAGTAATTCCATCGTAGGCTTGCTGGACGGTGATGGGTTGGATGGGATCTATCATGTAATCAAGTTAGTTTTGTTAGGTTTTGATCCCTAGTGTCCACTATGTTCTGAGATTGATGTTGCTATGACTTTGCTATGCTTAATGCTTGTCACTAGGGCACGAGTGCCATGATTTCAGATCTGAACCTATTATGTTTTCATCAATATATGAGTGTTCTTGATCCTATCTTGCAAGTCTATAGTCACCTATTATGTGTTATGATCCATTAACCCCGAAGTGACAATAATCGGGATACTTACCGGTGATGACCGTAGTTTGAGGAGTTCATGTATTCACTATGTGTTAATGCTTTGTTCCGGTTCTCTATTAAAAGGAGGCCTTAATATACCTTCGTTTCCGTAAGGACCCCGCTGCCACGGGAGGGTAGGACAAAAGATTTCATGCAAGTTCTTTTCCATAAGCACGTATGACTATATTTGGAATACATGCCTACATTATATCAATGAACTGGAGCTAGTTCTGTGTCACCCTAGGTTATGACTATTACATTATGAACCGCATCCAGCATAATTCTCCATCACTGATCCATTGCCAACGAGCTTTCCATATATTGTTCTCCGCTTATTCACTTTCTCATTGCTATTGCTATCATCACTACAAAATACCAAAAACATTGCTTTTGCTACTGTTACCTTTTGCTACCGTTACCACTGCTATCATATTACTTTGCTACTAAATACTTTGCTGCATATATTAAGTTTCCAGGTGTGGTTGAATTGAAAACTCAGCTGCTAATACTTGAGAATATTCTTTGGCTCCCCTTGTGTCGAATCAATAAATTTAGGTTGAATACTCTACCCTCGAAAACTGTTGCGATCCCCTATACTTGTGGGTTATCAAGACTATTTTCTGGCACCGTTGCCGGGGAACATAGCTCTATTCTTTGAGTCACTTGGGATATATATATCTGCTTATCATTATGAAGAACTTAAGAGATCCAAAAACCAAGATCTATCCCTCAACTATGAGGGGAGGTAAGGAACTGCCATCTAGCTCTGCACTTGATTCACCTTCTGTTATGAGTAAGCTTGCGACACCTACACCTGCTTCTGCTATTCGTTCTGATATGTCGCATGTTATTGATGATGCCACTTCTGCTATGCATGATACTTATGATGAAACTACCTCTATGCCTGATACTACCGTGCCACTTAGTTATTTTCTTGATGAACAAATTGCTAGGGCTAGAGAAATTGAAAATATTGAATCTGATGGTACTGATGAAAGTGATGATGAAGAATCACTTGTTATTCCTAAGGGTTATGTTTTTTATCAAGAAGCTTCTTTCGCTATCATAGCTTGCGAAAATAGAAATGAACTCAACAGGTTATTAGCTAAATGGAGTAAGCAATCTCTAAGTGCGAGAATGAAACCTGATCCTGCTTTTGCTACTTCACCTATCTGTGTTACTGATAAGGATTATGAATTCTCTGTTGATCCTGATATAATTACTTTAGTTGAATCTGATCCTTTTCATGGTTATGAATCTGAAACTGTTGTGGCACATCTTACTAAATTAAATGATATAGCCACCCTGTTCACTAAAGATGAGAGAACTCGTTACTTTTATATCCTTAAAATATTTCCGTTCTCATTAAAGGGTGATGCTAAGATATGGTTTAATTCTCTTGAACCTGGTTGTGTGCGTAGTCCCCAGGATATGATTTATTACTTCTCTGCTAAATATTTCCCTGCTCATAAGAAACAAGCTGCTTTAAGGGATATATATAATTTTGTGCAAATTGAAGAAGAGAGTCTCCCACAAGCTTGGGGGAGGCTTCTCCAATTACTTAATGCTTTGCCTGATCATCCTCTTAAGAAAAATGAAATACTTGATATCTTTTATAATGGACTGACTGATGCCTCCAGAGATTACCTGGATAGTTGTGTTGGTTCTGTTTTCAGGTAAAGAACACCGGATGAAGCTGAAATTCTATTGAATAATATGTTGACAAATGAAAATAATTGGACACCTCCGGAGCCAATTCCTGAGCCTATTCTTAAACGAACTCCAAAGAAGAGGGGTATTCTATTTCTCAGTCCTGAAGATATGCAAGAGGCAAAGAAATCTATGAAAGAAAAAGGTATTAAAGCTGAAGATGTTAAGAATTTACCTCCTATTTAAGAAATACATGGTCTTAATTTACCACCTGTTGAAGAAGCATATAATCTTAATCCATTACCTATTGAAGAAACTCATGGTCTTGATAACCCGACAAGGGTAGTAAAGGTAAATTCTCTCTCTAGATATGATAAAGCTGAAATCCCATTTACTAAATTTGCTAGCCCATGCTTAGATGAGTTTGATAAATTTATGGCTAAGCAAGAAGACTTTAATGCTTATTTTGGTAGACAATTGAAATACAATTCAAATATGCTTGAATACTTGGGTGATTATATGGCTAATGTCAAATGTGAACTTAAACTTATTAGTAAACATGCTTCTATGGTTACCACTCAAGTAGAACAAGTACTTAAAGCTCAAAATGATTTGCTCAATGAATTGAATAGTAAGAACAATGATTATGTTGTTAGAGTGGCTACTAGAACTGGTAAAATGACTCAGGAACCTTTGTATCCTGAAGGCCACCCTAAGAGAATTGAGCCAGATTCTCAGAGAAATAATATAGATGCACCTAGTCCTTCTAAAAGGAAGAAAAAGAAAAATGTGTAAGTGCATCTAGTGCCACCCCTAGTTGGTTTTGGAGTATTGACGACAAACCTAGTTGAGGGACTAATGTGTTTGTGAGAATTGCAGGATAACGCAGGTAGAAGTCCCTCATTGATTCGGTTTTACTACCAGAGATGACCCCTAAAAATGTATGAAGACATTGAAGTCAAAGGTGGTATATGAAGATATTCACATTGAAGACTATGACAAGAGAAGACACTATATGAAGCCTATGGAGCTCGAAGACTTAGATCTTTCGTAGTTCTTTTTCTTTTGTGTTGAGTCATAGGAACCACCGTACTGTTAAGTGGGGTCCAAGAGAACCAATCAGAATGACTGAAGTGATGCCTAAACCAAAAACCTATGTCTTCGAGTGAAGACTATGAGAGCGAATCTTGTCCTGAGTCAGACAAGTCAGCTTTGCTCGTAGCCCAAGTAAAGTTGCCATGTGAGTTTGAAATCTGACCATTGGAACACGTGTCAGTTCCTTAGTGACCCAGGGTCATTTCGGACAAATCAGGTCGGGTTGCCAAGTGGCTATAAATAGCCCACCCCCTACAACCATAAACGGTTGGCTGCTCAGATTGAGAGTATGGATTTTGTCGTTTGAGAGCAACCCACCTCGAAGCCTTTGAGAGAGAATTCCTTGCGAGGATAAAAGCCCTAACCACCAGAGCCAGAGAGAATTGGGCATCACTTAAGTCTTCTTGCCTATGTGATCTGAAGACTTATTACACTTGAGGACTGTGCATCCTCCAGCCGGTTAGGCGTCGCGTTCTGAGCTTCCAAGAGACATTGTGGATTGCCGGTGAACGAAGTCTGTGAAGGTTTGGGAGTCTACCTTGAAGACTTACCAGAGTGATTGGGCGAGGTCTATGTGACCTTAGCTCAAGGAGAATACGGTGAGGACTGGGTGTCCTGAGCTGCGTGTTCAGGACTGGGTGTCCGGGACTGTGTGTCCTAAGGTTTAAATACCTAGCCGCTCCAACCAGACGTACAGTTTTCACAGCAACTGGAACTGGTTCAACAAATCATTGTCTTCAACGAGTCACTGGTTTCATCTTCACTTCACATTACTTACTGTTACTCCTTGTGAAGTCATTGTATGTTTGCTCTATCATTTGTCTTCACTGAGTGACTGAGTGTTCTGTTTGACTTCACAATATCTTCCTACCTGATCCTTACTACCTAGCTGCTATTAGTCTTTGTGCTTTCACTTCATTGAATACTTGACTATGGTTTGCCTAGTGTAGTCTACCTTCCGCTGCATGGTAATAGGTTCAATTTTATCGTTTGTCTTCAAAACTCCCATGTTCTTAAGACTTTCATAAAAATCGCCTATTCACCCCCCTCTAGTCGATATAATGCACTTTCAATTGGTATCAGAGCAAGGTGCTCCCTTGTTCTGTGTGATTCGGTTTAACCACCTGGAGTTTTAGCTATGTCGACTGCAGGGATAATTAAAGTCTCCGCTGCGTGCCCCGTCTTTGATGGAACTAAATATCCCTACTGGAAGAATAAGATGCGCATGCATCTTGAAGCCATTGACGTCGACCTATGGTATGTCGTCGAGAACGGCGTTCCCAAGGCTGGAGAAGGTGTCACTGCTGCTGATGTCAAGAAATTCGTTCAACTGGACTCTACTGCCAAGAATATCATCTGTGGTCATCTGACCAAAGGACAGTATGGCCGTGTGAGTGCTTTGAAGACATCCAAGATGGTCTGGGACTGGCTCTCCAAGGTCAATGAAGGCATCTCAACCTAGAGAGATCAGAGAATCAGTGTCCTTCGCAACCTCTTCAGTCGCTTCAAGCGAAATGACAATGAGAATGTCTAGCACACATTTGACCGACTCACTGACATCACAAATGAGCTTCAAGCCCTCGGCGCCACTGAGATTACCAAACACGAAGTCGTCAAGATGCTGCTGAGATCACTTGATAGTTCGTTTAACATCCTGGCCCTGATGATTCAAGAACGTCCTGATTTCAAGATACTCGATCCGTCTGACATACTTGAGAGGCTCAACACACATGAGTTTCAGCTTTCGAAGAAAAGAGATATCTACGGTCCAAACTATGGGCGAACTCGTGCCTTGAAGGCAAAAGCTGTCTCCTCATCTGAAGAAGAATCTGACAGCAGTTCTGATGATCCTGAAGACATTGGAAGGGAACTTGCTATGCTTTTCAAGAAGTTCCAAAAATTCACCAAGAAGAAAGGCTTCAGAAAGTCTTCCCGATCAAGTTCAAGGAATGATGAAGCTCCTGCTCATGACTACAAGAGGAAAACATGTCACAAGTGCAAGAAACTTGGCCACTTCATCTCTGAGTGTCCATAGTGGGACAATGAGAACAAAAAGAAGAAGAAGAGCAAGGAATATGACTCTGACGACAAGAAAAAGAAGAAGAAATACTCAAAGTCTTCTTCCAAGTCTTCCTCAAAGTCTTCATCATACAAGAAGAGCTCATCTGGCAAGGCATGTGCGTTTGTTGGCAAGGAAATGGATTCAGAGGAGGAGTCTGCTTCTGAGGAGGCGGAGGTGGAGTCTGAGGAGGAATCCTACTCAGGCGTCGCAAGTCTGGCTACAGCATACGTTGCCAAGTCCATCTTCAACACTGAAGACAATGACTTCATCACCGACACCGATGCAAATGACAAGGACTACTCCGCTTCTACCTACTGCTTCATGGCACGCGGTGCCAAGGTAAACACACGCACTACTCACTATCAAACATCTAGTGACGATGACTCTGATTGTGGTTCAAAACCTAGCTACAAAACACTTGCTAAAATTTCAATTGAACAACAGAAAGCTATGGAACATATTCAAAAACTGTTAGACAGAAGCGATGATCTGTTAGGTGCTGAAATGACTGGATCTGAATCCTTAATTGAAGACATAAAAAATCTTCACGTTAAGTATCAGGAACTTGAAAGTCGTCATGAAACTCTCTCAACAACTCATGAAAAGCTTTCCTATGATTATCTTCAAAGGAAGCAGGATCTTGAGAAATTGAGAGCGGTTCATGAAGATCTTCAAACGGAAAACGAGTCACTTCGCGCCAAACAGATCAGTCCCGCTCAGGAAGGATTTGAACCACCATGTCTTAAATGCATTGAGCGTGATAATGCTACTTCTGTTGCTGAATGTTCTACTGCTACTGCTGTTGCAATATCTTCAACTGTTGATGTGGTAGCTAACCCCTCTGCTGAGGATACCACCGCTATTGCTGATGAGAATGCTAGGTTGAAGACATTGCTTGAAACAGGGATGTACAAAAGTCTTCAAGGGCATCAGACACTATGTGATGTCCTCAAAAAGCAGATTCTGAACTGAAACCCTAGGAAAGAGGGTGTTGGGTTCGTAAGGAAAATGAATGCAGATGGCTATTACTGGAAACCTGAGCAGTACCCCAAAACCATGTGGGTTGCTGCAAAGGAACCTTCAGCAGATCCATCCAATCTAACTGGCTTCACTTGTGCTAACCCCATTATCATTGATGAATCCTTTGATGCAAACTATATACTGTTTAAGAATCAGAATGGTGAAGTGTTTGCCAGGTACATTGGTACTAACTGCAGGAATGGACCGCCTATGAAGAAGATCTAGGTTCTGAAAAGGTGTCTGGAAAATCTTCCTGTGAATGTCTTCATGACACCTCACTTGAAGAAGACAAACCTCAGACCAAAGGCTTCATACGGTCCAAAGGCTTCATACAAACAGAGGACTCACCTGAGTCGCACTAACGCAAATGTTTTGCAGGGAAACCATACTCAGGCATATGAATATGAGAGCGGTTCATCAAACCGCCATGTTCATAAGACCAAGAACTATTCTGCTTATTCTTATGAGTACTATTGTCCGCCTGCAAGACTGTTTGCTAAGGCTTCAAAGCCAAAATTCTCAGATGCTGCACTTAGACTTATTGCTTCTAAGCCACCCTTGAAGATGTGGGTGGTTAAGAAGGCTTAACTCTCTTTTGCAGGGAAAGGTCTCCAGCAGAAAACCAAAATCATCTGACGCTATTTCTGGGGACCTTAAACATCTTGTAGGGCGCAAGATCAAATGCCCAAATGGTCTTACTATGTACTTCGTACCTGAACCACTTGCTACTCTCCCTATTAGTCCTATCCTGGATCTATGCTTTCATAACCCACTGGTTCGTCAAATGTTTTTGCTTCACAATGCTCTTGGTGAAGCCTATCCCCCTAACTGCACTGTAGGGTACGACACCAGCGTCTTCAGAATGGATTATTGACAGTGGGTGTACAAATCACATGACTGGCAAAAGAAGTCTTCTTATGGACTCAACCTTATGTCCATCCGATAAGAGCCACATCACATTTGCTGACACTGGTAAAAGTAAGGTATTGGGTCTAGGTAGAGTTGCAATCTCAAGGGATCAACACATGGATAAAGTCATGCTTGTTGAATCCCTTGGCTTCAACTTAATGTCTGTCTCAATGCTTTGCGATTTGAACATGATCGTAATGTTTGGAAAATATCGTTGCCTTGTACTAATGGAATCTGACAAGTCTCTAGTGTTTGAAGGATATCGAAAAGATGATTTGTACGTGGTAGATTTCTCAGCAGGGCCACAGCTTGCAGTATGTCTTCTAGCAAAGGCTTCCGAATGCTGGCTCTCGCATCGGAGGCTTGGACATGCTGGCATGAGGAACCTCCACACCCTTGCGAAGAAGAAGCATGTCATAGGCATCGAGTTCAAGAAAGACCACTTATGCGGTGCCTGTGAAGCAGGGAAGATGACGAGGGCCAAACATCCCTCGAAGACAATCATGACCACTACTCGACCCTTCGAACTGCTTCACATGGATCTTTTCGGTCCCACTCATTACTCAACTCTAACTACTACTGCTTGCTTCTATGGCTTCGTTATTGTTGATGATTATTCTAGATATACTTGGGTGCACATAATCCTTTACAAGACTGAAGTGCAGGATGTCTTCAGACGCTTCGCCAATCGAGCTATGAACAATTTTGGCGCCAAGATAAAGCACATCAGAAGTGACAATGGCACTGAATTCAAGAACACTGGCCTTGATACATATCTTGATACCTTGGGCATCACACATGAATTCTCGGCCCCGTACACGCCACAGCAGAATGGCGTCGTCGAACGCAAGAACAGAACACTAATTGAGATGGGCAGAACGATGCTAGATGAATACAAGACCCCAAGAAAATTCTGGCCCGAAGCCATTGATACTGCATGCCATACAATCAATCATGTTTATCTTCACAAGCTACTGAACAAGACATCTTATGAGCTCCTTACTGGCAAGAAGCCAAATGTCAGTTACTTCAGAGTATTTGGCGCAAGGTGCTGGATCAAGGACCCACATCACACCTCAAAATTTGCACCAAAAGCACATGAGGGTTTTATGCTTGGATATGGAAAGGATTCGCACTCCTACAGAGTCTTCAATCTCTTTCATTACAAAGTGGTTGAAACAGTGGATGTGCGGTTCGATGAGACCAATGGTTCACAAAGAGAGCAGCTGCCAAATGTGCTAGATGAAGTTCCATCTAGTGAATCAATCAAGCTAATGGGAACTAGAGAAATTATACCTTCTGAATCTCATCTTGAATAAGAACTTATCATTTCAGCACCTAATCAACATGAAGACAATGCTCAGCCTAAAGATATTCCTTCCAACAACGACAATGAACAGCAAGAGCAAAGTCTTCGCCCTGTACATCCTCGCGTTGCCAATGAAGTGCAGATTGAAAGAATAATTGATAGCATCAATGCACCTGGTCCACTCACTCGTTCAAGGGCAACTCAGCTAGAAAATTTCTATGGGCACTTCGCATTCGTCTCAATAGCAGAACCCAAGAAAGTTGAAGAAGCCTTCATGGAACCTGAATGGATTCAAGCTATGCAAGAAGAGCTTCAACAGTTTGAGCTGAATAATGTATGGGAACTGGTTAAGCGTCCTGATCCACGGAAGCACAATCTAATAGGCACCAAATGGATATACCGCAACAAGCAAGATGAGCATGGTCAAGTTGTCAGAAACAAAGCTCGTCTCGTTGCTCAAGGATATACTCAAGTGGAAGGCGTTGACTTCGATGAAACATTTGCTCCTGTGGCTAGACTTGAAGCCATACGCATACTGCTGGCCTATGCAAATCATCATAACATACTTCTATATCAAATGGATGTGAAGAGTGCCTTTCTCAATGGCAAGATTGAAGAAGAAGTGTATGTTGCACAACCACGTGGCTTTGAAAATCCAAAACATCCTGACATGGTATACAAGCTCAACAAGGCACTGTATGGCCTCAAACAAGCCCCTCGGGCCTAGTATGACACACTCAAATACTTCCTGAAGAGCAAAGGCTTCATACCTGGTTCCCTAGATCCCACTCTTTTCACGAAGACATATGATGGTGAACTGTTTGTGTGCCAAATATATGTGGATGACATTATCTTCGGCTGCACCAATCATAAGTACAGTGAAGAGTTTGGACATATGATGCAAGAGCAATATCAGATGTCCATGATGGGGGAGCTGAAGTTCTTCCTTGGTCTTCAAATACGACAACAACGCAATGGCATCTTCATATCTCAAGAGAAGTATCTCAAAGATTGCCTGAAGAAGTTCGGTATGCAAAACTGCAAAGGCTTCACAACACCAATGCCAGCCAAACATCATCTGGGTCCTGACGACAATGGTAAAGAGTTCGATCAAAAGGTATACCGCTCCATGATTGGTTCTTTACTTTATCTATGTGCATCTAGGCCAGATATTATGCTTAGTGTTTGCATGTGTGCTCGATTTCAAGCGGCACCAAAGGAGTCGCATCACTTAGCTGTGAAGCGAATTCTTCGATATTTGGCTCACACCCCAACTCTAGGATTATGGTATCCAAAGGGCTCAGAGTTTGATCTGGTTGGATTCTCGGATGCTGATTATGCTGGTGACAAAGTTGATCGCAAGTCTACATCAGGCACATGTCACTTTCTGGGACGATCACTTGTATGTTGGTCTTCAAAGAAGCAGAACTGTGTATCTCTCTCCACTGCTGAATCTGAATACATTGCTGCTGGATCTTGCTGCGCTCAGCTTCTGTGGATGAAGAAAACACTCAAGGACTATGGCATTCATCTGAAGCGAGTGCCACTCTACTGCGACAACGAAAGCGCCATCAAGATTGCCAACAACCCAGTTCAGCACTCGAAAACAAAGCACATTGAAATTCGTCATCACTTTCTCAGAGATCATGTTGTGAAGGAAGACATTGATATCATACACGTCAACACTGAAGAGCAATTGGCAGATATCTTCACCAAGCCCTTGGATGAGAAGAGGTTTTGCAAGTTACGGTGTGAGTTAAATATCCTGGAATCCTCAAATGTCCTGTGATCAGGCACACATCCTAACCCTTATGCATATTGATGACTTAGATGTGCAACACACGAAGTGAAGTATATCTTCAATCAATGAAGACATACATTCTAAGTGTGAATACATTAATGTGGAATTTGACTTCGGAGCGCCACGATAATTGTGCGCCGTGTCTGGGTCTAATACTTCCTATACGGTGGGTAATGCTACCACCAAACGTTCTATTTTGAAGTGTTTCACTCATGGCGTTACCTTGCAATGTCTTCATATTTGGTTTGGCTTCGATCTCAACATATTTTCATGATTATCTTCACTATGTTGACTATATATATATATACTAGTGTTCTGTCCTCTACAACATTCACTTATAGCTGGCTAGTGTTCTGTCCTCTACAGCATTCACTTATAGCTATGTCTTCGTGTTGAATCTTTTGAACTAAGTGAATGTGATCGGACCCTAACCTCTCTATGCTTCTATCTCAAACTCTATCTCTCCAAGTCACATGCATTCTATTGAAACTGTCGAATGTCTTCTCTGCGTCCTTGTCAGCAGAAGATACAGAGACAACCATTAAGTCCGTTTTCAATGCTCATTCCTCCACATAATCCGAGAAGTAGGAACGACCACCCGACAATCCAGGCGTGCGTGGGACGTGGAACAAACCCCAAAATTCCGCATAATGGCCACGTGTTCCTCAAATGCGAATCGCCAGGGGCACCTGTGTAATAGCACAGTGCCGCCCCTGTGCCTATAAATACACACTCACAGCGGTCATTATCTCTTCTTCCACCCTCGCACGAACCCTAGCGCCACCGCTAGCTCTCGACGACGCCGGCGACGCTTCGCTGCCGCAACCTCTCCGACGCCGTCTTCACGCCGACCGCGGACATCGTCCTCTCCGCCGTCGCCGTAGGTGTCCTCCGTCGCCAAGTTAGGGCACGGAAGAGTGAACTGCTCGGCCTCATCTCCCACTCTCTAGCAGTTCTCAGTGTGGTAAATAAAACTCCTTTTTACAGCACCGTTGATCCTATTGATCTGTCACTTTCTACCACAAGCAGTTTCTGTTCACACAAGCTAGATCTCTCTCATACTGCATCTCATAAACATGCCTAGTATATTCACTTGTGCTTCACAAAGTAGTTAGATTCCTCACTTGTACTGATCTGTGATTCGTACAAATCTGGAACCAACTCTTATCTATGAGTGAATGTCTTCGCACGATGAGGTCAATGTCTTCTAAACTGATTTATCTTCAAAATCTTCTGAGAATGCATATGACCTCTTCCCCTTCCCTCGCACCTTAATGCTGTCATAGGTACATGTCCGTGGGAGAATCCTTTGGTTCTCATAGTCTGCATTCATTTGCAGAATTCTTACAGCATCACATAAATTCTCCCGAAGCCAGTTCCTGTTGGTCCAGCAAACGAAAACCTTTGAAGCCTTTGAACGTCTTGAAGCCTTTCAAGTTAAAGTTTATGGCTTCAGAGAAAGCAGCAAGGAAGGGTGGCAGAAAGCGTCGTGGTGAGACCTCCAGAGATCTGCCAGATGAACTCTCAGAAATGTACAAGACAGATCCTGAAGAGGATTACAGTCAGCGCAAGACCCGAATCCAATGGATTCGAAGATATTGGGCAGAACAATGGTTCAAATACAGATTTGTGACCCAGGAGTATGCTGAGAAAAACGCCATCAAGAGACCGTGGGGAGACATCCTATTCAAGAATCTTCTACCCAGGTCCAGAGATGAAGCCATTGCTCAAGGCTTCTATCCATGCATGGTCCGTGGACCACAGCCTGCTGATGCACACTCGTCGTCACTGCTATGGTGTCGTGACGACAATCTGTTCAAGCGCAACTTCCAGTTTGCTCAGAACTCAGCGAAGCAGAACAAGAAGACTTTTGGGTTAGACTTCAACCCTGGTCCCTCATCTCCAAGGGCAGATGGCACACGACATGCAGAACCCAATGTCATCGGTCCTTTCGCCAACCTTGAAGGCCTCATCACCTACATCTTGGTTCAAGGGACTGCAGTGAATGAGCCTGCAGCTGACACTGAGTCTGATGACGCGCCTGAGTGCCGAAGCCAAAGCAGTTGAAGAAGCCAAAAGCTTCAAAGCCGCCCCTTCACCAAAAATCTCAAGGGAAGCCATTGGCAACTGCACCTCCTGAAGACAGTGTGCAGTCTGAAGACTTATCACGCGTCTCCAAGCCCCAGAAGGCCAAGATGCCTCTGTCTCACACTGGCAAAGAGCTAACAGCTGCTGCCATTCTGCGCAGACGACATTGATCTGTCAAGTGATGAAGATCTTGCAGATGACGCTCTTGAGCAACTCATCAAGAGCAAAGAAGAAGCAGAAATCTTCAATGATCTGCCTCTCTTTGATGTCACCATCATCCACAACTTCATTGACGAGTGGTTTGACACGCCAAACATCAGCTTTGAAGATCTGCAGCTACCCATTGGCCTCAGTGTCGCCTTCCAAGGCGCCATTGCTTCAGAACTTGCTATTGCCCAGCGCATTGTTGAACTGAAGCAGAAGATTGACTATGAAAAGGCTCAGTTCAAGAAGCATATGGCCAAGCTCAGCGTGCAAGAAGTGAAGAACTTCAAGACAATGATGCACGAGCTCAAGGAAGCCTTTGTGAAGAAGCGTGCAGAAGCTCAGGGTTCGCGTGAGCGCATGAAGACTCTGGCTGACAGATGTGTGCAAGCCTATAATGAGGCTGAGAAGCGCAAGGCACTTGGGCGTCCTGGCATCGACCCCAGGATGGCCGCAAAGAAGAAGAAGAAGCCTGCTACGGCTGAATCTGATGCACCAAGGCAAGAAGCAGTTCCGATTGTCTTCCCAACAAGAATGACTGGCTCGAAGCCAAAGAGCCGGTCAACAGCTTCAGAGCTCAAGAAGACAAGAACTGCTGAGGCTGAAGCCAGGAAGAGGAAACACTCTGAAGACTCTCCTACTGCCCCCACCAAGAAAAAGCGAAAGACCAAGAAAGCTCGGGCTGCTCCCACAGAGCCCTTGATAGTTGAACCCATTTCTATGGTTCATCCTGACGCAGAACGTCAACTGACAGTTCATGAGCCTGCTTCCACAGAGGCTCCTGAAGCTGAAGACATTCCAGCAGCTGATCCCATCGCTGCTGAAGACATTGGTCATCATGACAATGTAGAAGATGATGCAGTCCTTCCTCAGTTAGAAAACAGCGAACTCATCAGCATTGGTCGTCCACTGACGCCAATTGCACAGGATGCTTCATGGGCGGATCGCCCACAAGAGGAAGAAGACTATGAGGCCAGCCCACTCCAACTCCACAGGCGTCTGTGCTTCCGCAGGCTTCGCAAAGGTCCAAGGCCTCAAGTCTCTGCTGAAGACATTCCGGCTGCATCAGCCGCAAGAAGAAGTACCACAAGATCCCACTCCCCTGCTCCACCAAGAAGCAGTTCTCCAGGAGAACTGCTGACCGACCCTCCAGCTAGTCAAGTGGAGGATGAAAATCTTGAGGCTGCCACAACCAACACGAAGCTAATGTGGAGCCCTCCCCAGCAAAAGCTTCAGAAGACAGCGAAGCCACTGATCCCGCCACTTCTGTTCCTGAGTCTGCTGCCGGTCCCCAATTCAACTATCATGTTGAGCACAGGCCTCAGGTCCAGAAGCCAATCCCAAGACTGCCAAGGTTTCCAGGTCCTGCATCAGCACCTGGCTCCTTCAACATCAATGGCTTCAGGGCAGACAACACGTTCTTCAATAGCTCCAGGAACCCCTACTCAAGGGAAAGGATATCATCTGATCGGTTCTGGAGCTATCCTCAGCGAAGCTATTACTCTTGCATTCTTTACAACCAAGGTCGCATCTTCCCACACAAGCGCCTTGACGTTGAAGCTATAGCTGGTCTGCCCTGTCTAGAAGAAGCGTTGGATTGCTTCAAGCAAGTGGGTCTGCTGCAGTTTGTTACTGATGAAGAGCATTGGAATGAAGAGCTGCTGCTACAATTCTATGCCACACTTCACATCAAAGGGTACAGCAGAGATCCGAAGACTTGGGTCCTGGAGTGGATGACTGGCAACGTTCATCACGAAGCCAATGCATTTGACATCATTGAGCTCACTGGCTTGCCCACTCCTGGCGATCTCTTCGAGCAAGGCTGTCAGCTGCATGCTGAAGCTATTGAGAGCATCTTTCAGCGGCCAGAACCTAATATGAGTCAAATGCTCAGCATGATGAAGCCATTGCCCCAAGATGCTGCTATCCCACAGAGTTCTTCGTTGAAGACCTTGAGTACCTGCCCAGAACCATCTATCACATCATCAGGCGAACTCTCTGGCCTATCAAAGGGCACTCTCCAAATGCCAAGCTTCAGGGTGCAATGAAGACTTTGGTCTTCTATATACTTCATGGCAAATGCTTCAATGCACAGGACTTCTTCATACGCCAACTTGCTGCATCAGGCATTGATCTGTTTGGTTTGAAGTTCTACGCCCCTTGGGTCATGCGGCTGATCAAGCTACACTCCGCCATCTCGTATCAGCCCTCAGCCCGCAACCATCGGATCTTCTTGCCTGACGTGGACATGTCTACTGAAGCCATATATTCTGAGCCTGCCAAGCAACCTCTAAGTCTTCAGAATGCAGAACCATCAGAGTTTTACTCAGAACGTTGAAGGCGTTGAAGCAGTTTCTCGGGTGTATCCTTTGGCTGGCACTACACGTGCACCACACCCTGCTTCCACTGAAGCCACTGACAGTGCCACTGCTCCAAGACCCAAGAAGCGCACTCGTGTTCTCAACGACCGAGAGCTTCTTGTGGCTCTACATCAGAAACAGGATAGGCATCATGACTGGCTGAAGCGTCAGATGAAAAGCCTCTTGGTGGATGTTAATCGCACTCGAAATCTTGCCACCAAGAATGCTTTCGTTGCCCATGAAACCTGTCGCCGCACATGGAAAGGGCTCACGATGATGTGTTCTGAAGCTGATCTTCAAGAGGATGGCTTCACTGAGAGATTCAAGTTTGACTCCACACCTCCTCGAAGGCTGTGCTGCTAGGAACTCCATCCCTTGAAGACTCTGAGTTCTCTTCCTCTGCTGCCACAGTGACTGCCAGAATTATTGAGGAAGAAGACGATGCTACTTCACCGCCACCTCCTTCAGCACCTCCAAGCTCTTCTGCACCGCCAAACAACACCAACAACCCTGCTACTTCACCTACTCCTCATGGGAACGAGTAGAGGCTCTATGTCTTCAAACCTTTTTGGTCATTACTGACAAAAGGGGGAGAAGCATATGAGATTGATAGTCTTCAAGCGGGTCCATATGGGCGGGTGCTTATATTTTGCTTCGTGCTTACAACTCTCGTTTTTTTGCTACATTTGGTTCTTATGAGTTGTAACACTTAAACTAGATGGTCGTCTGCTACTTATTTGCCACCTTGTTTTGCGAAGATAAATTCCGCATGTGCGACGATAAATTCCGCACTTAGCTCATTCTGCAGACGTCCATTTTCCATTATGCATGTCATTATCTTCATATACTTTCACATGCATAGTGGATTGTCATCATAAGCTGAAGTGGATCTCCACAAGTACAACCTGCCATGTGCATTTGCATTCCAAAAGCAAATTAACTTATATGCACATCTTCAGGGGGAGCCCTTGCAACTTATGAAGACAATTCCTCATCCTTTACAATTTCACAGACTATATTCCCCGTTGAAAACTTCAACTAGTTTGTCATCAATCACCAAAAAGGGGGAGATTGTAAGTGCATCTAGTGCCACCCCTAGTTGGTTTTGGAGTATTGACGACAAACCTAGTTGAGGGACTAATGTGTTTGTGAGAATTGCAGGATAACACAGGTAGAAGTCCCTCATTGATTCGGTTTTACTACCAGAGATGACCCCTAAAAATGTATGAAGACATTGAAGTCAAAGGTGGTATATGAAGATATTCACATTGAAGACTATGACAAGAGAAGACACTATATGAAGCCTATGGAGCTCGAAGACTTAGATCTTTCGTAGTTCTTTTTCTTTTGTGTTGAGTCATAGGAACCACCGTACTGTTAAGTCATAGGAACCACCGAACTGTTAAGTGGGGTCCAAGAGAACCAGTCAGAATGACTGAAGTGATGCCTAAACCAAAAACCTATGTCTTCGAGTGAAGACTATGAGAGCGAATCTTGTCCTGAGTCGGACAAGTCAGCTTTGCTTGTAGCCCAAGTAAAGTTGTCGTGTGAGTTTGAAATCTGACCGTTGGAACATGTGTCAGTTCCTTAGTGACCCAGGGTCATTTCGGACAAATCAGGTCGGGTTGCCAAGTGGCTATAAATAGCCCACCCCCTACAACCATAAACGGTTGGCTGGTCAGATTGAGAGTATGGATTTTGTCGTTTGAGAGCAACCCACCTCGAAGCCTTTGAGAGAGAATTCCTTGCGAGGATAAAAGCCCTAACCACCAGAGCCAGAGAGAATTGGGCATCACTTAAGTCTTCTTGTCTATGTGATCTGAAGACTTATTACACTTGAGGACTGTGCATCCTCCAGCCGGTTAGGCGTCGCGTTCTGAGCTTCCAAGAGACATTGTGGATTGCCAGTGAACGAAGTCTGTGAAGGTTTGGGAGTCTACCTTGAAGACTTAACAGAGTGATTGGGCGAGGTCTATGTGACCTTAGCTCAAGGAGAATACGGTGAGGACTGGGTGTCCTGAGCTGCGTGTTCAGGACTGGGTGTCCGGGACTGTGTGTCCTAAGGTTTAAATACCTAGCCGCTCCAACCAGACGTACAGTTGTCACAGCAACTAGAACTGGTTCAACAAATCATTGTCTTCAATGAGTCACTGGTTTCATCTTCACTTCATGTTACTTACTGTTACTCCTTGTGAAGTCATTGTATGTTTGCTCTATCATTTGTCTTCACTGAGTGACTGAGTGTTCTGTTTGACTTCACAATATCTTCCTACCTGATCCTTACTACCTAGCTGCTATTAGTCTTTGTGCTTTCACTTCATTGAATACTTGACTATGGTTTGCCTAGTGTAGTCTACCTTCCGCTGCATGGTAATAGGTTCAATTTTATCGTTTGTCTTCAAAACTCCCATGTTCTGAAGACTTTCATAAAAATCGCCTATTCACCCCCCTCCCATGTTCTTAATGCTTTGTTCAGGTTCTCTATTAAAAGGAGGCCTTAATATCCCTTAGTTTCCGTAAGGACCCCGCTGCCATGGGAGGGTAGGACAAAAGATGTCATGCAAGTTCTTTTCCATAAGCACGTATGACTATATTTTGAATACATGCCTACATTATATCAATTAACTAGAGGTAGTTTTGTGTCACCCTAGGTTATGACTATTACATTATGAACCACATCTGGCATAATTCTCCATCACTGATCCATTGCCTATGAGCTTTCCATATATTGTTCTCCGCTTATTCACTTTCCCGTTGCTATTGCTATCATCACTACAAAATTCCAAAAACATTGCTTTTTCTATTGTTACCTTTTGCTACCGTTACCACTACTATCATATTACTTTGCTACTAAATACTTTGCTACAGATATTAAGTTTCCAGGTGTGGTTGAATTGACAACTCAGCTGCTAATACTTGAGAATATTCTTTGGCTCCCCTTGTGTCGAATCAATAAATTTGGGTTGAATACTCTACCCTCGAAAACTGTTGCGATCCCCTATACTTGTGGGTTATCAGTCATACACTCAATATATATGGTTTATTGAATCTCGATCATAGTGATACACATATTCATAATATTGAAGCCAAAAGATGCGAAGTTAATAATGATAGTGCAACTTATATGTGGCACTGCCGTTTAGGTCATATTGGTGTAAAGCGCATGAAGACACTCCATGCTGATGGACTTTTGGAATCACTTGATTATGAATCACTTGATGCTTGCGAACCATGCCTCATGGGCAAGATGACTAAGACTCCGTTCTTCGGAACAATGGAGATAGCAACAGACTTGTTGGAAATAATACATACTGATGTGTGCGGTCCAATGAGTGTTGAGGCTCGCGGCAGGTATTGTTATTTTCTGACCTTCACAGATGATTTGAGCAGATATGGGTATATCTACTTAATGAAACATAAGTCTAAAACATTTGAAAAGTTCAAAGAATTTCATAGTGAAGTGGAAAAATCACCGTAACAAGAAAATAAAGTTTCTACGATCTGATCGTGGAGGCGAATATTTGAGTTACGAGTTTGGTCTTCATTTGAAACAATGTAGAATAGTTTTGCAACTCACGTCACCTGGAACACCACAGCATAATGGTGTGTCCGAACGTTGTAATCGTACTTTATTGGATATGGTGTGATATATGATGTCTCTTACCGATTTACCACTATCGTTTTGGGGTTATGCATTAGAGACAATTGCATTCACGTTAAATAGGGCACCATCTAAATCCGTTGAGATGACATCGTATGAACTATGGTTTGGCAAGAAACCAAAGTTGTCGTTTCTTAAAGTTTGGGGTTGCGATGCTTGTGTGAAAAAGTTTCAAACTAATAAGCTCGAACCCAAATTGGAGTAGTGTGTCTTCATAGGATACCCAAAAGAAACTATTGGTTACACCTTCTATCACAGATCTGAAGGCAAGATATTTTGTTGCTAAGAATGGATCCTTTCTAGAGAAGGAGTTTCTCTCGAAAGAAGTGAGTGGGAGGAAAGTAGAACTTGATGAGGTAATTGTACCTTCTCCCAAATTGGAAAGTAGTTCATGATAGAAATCAGTTCCACTGATTCCTACACCAATTAGTGAGGAAGCTAATGATGATGATCATGAAACTTCAGATCAAGTTACTACCGAACCTCGTAGGTCAACCAGAGTACGGTCTGCACCAGAGTGGTACGGTAATCCTGTTTTAGAAGTCATGTTACTAGAGCATGACATACCTACGAACTATGAGGAAGCGATGATGAGCCCAGATTCTGCAAAATGGCTTGAGGCCATGAAATCTGAGATGGGATCCATGTATGAGAAGAAAGTATGGACTTTGATTGACTTGCCCGATGATTGGTGAGTCATTGAGAATGAATGGATCTTCAAGATGAAGACGGACGTTGATAGTAGTGTTACGATCTACAAAGTTCGAATTATCACAAAAGGTTTTTGACAAGTTCAAGGTGTTGACTACGATGAGGTTTTCTCACTCGTATCAATGCTTAAAAGTCTGTCTGAATCATGTTAGCAGTTGTCGCATTTTATGAAATCTGGCAAATGGATATCAAAACTGCATTCCTTAATGGATTTCTTAAAGAAGAGTTGTATATGATGCAACCAGAAGGTTTTGTCGATCCTAAAGGTGCTAACAAAGTGAGCAAGCTCCAGTGATCCATCTACGGACTGGTGCAAGCATCTCGGAGTTGTAATATATGCTTTGATAAAGTGATTAAAGCATATGGTTTTATACAGACTTGCGGTGAAGCCTGTATTTACAAGAAAGTGAGTGGGAGCACTACAGCATTTCTGATAAGTATATGTGAATGACATATTGTTGATTGGAAATAATGTAGAATTTTCTGGAAAGCATAAAGGAGTGTTTGAAAGGCGTTTTTCAAAGAAAGACATCGGTGAAGCTACTTACATATTGAGCATCAAGATCTATAGAGATAGATCAAGACCCTTGATATATTTTCAATGAGTACATGCCTTCACAAGATTTTGAAGTAGTTCAAAATGGAACAGTCAAAGAAGGAGTTCTTGCATGTGTTGCAAGGTGTGAAGTTGAGTAAAGACTCAAAACCCGGCCACGACAAAAAATAGAAAGTGAATGAAAAGTCATTCCCTATGCCTCATTCATAGGTTCTATAAAGTATTCTATGTTGTGTACCAGACCTATTGTGTACCTCACCATAAGTTTGGCAAGAGGCTACCATAGTGATCCAGGAGTGGATCACTGGACAACGGTCAAAAATATTCTTAGTGGAATAAGGAAATGTTTCTCAGTTATGGGGGTGACAACGAGTTCATTGTAAAGAGTTACGTCGATGCAAGCTTTGACACCGATCTGGATGACTCTAAGTCTAGATCTAGATACATACTGGAAGTGGGAGCAATTAGCTATAGTAGCTTCGGGCAAAGCATTGTAGACATAGAAAATTTGCAAAATACATATGGCTCTGAATGTGGCAGACCCGTTGACTAAATTTCTCTCACAAGCAAAACATGATCACTCTTTGGGTGTTATTCACATAGCGATGTGAACTAGATTATTGACTCTAGTAAACCCTTTTGGGTGTTAGTCACATGGAGATGTGAACTAATCACATAAAGATGTGAACTATTGGTGTTATATCACATGACGATGTGAACTAGATTATTGACTCTAGTGCAAGTGGGAGACTGAAGGAAATATGCCCTAGAGGCAATAATAAAGTTGTTATTTATATTTCCTCATATCATGATAAATGTTTATTATTCATGGTAGAATTGTATTAACTGGAAACTTAGTACATGTGTGAATACATAGACAAACAGAGTGTCTCTAGTATGCTTCTACTTGACTAGCTCGTTAATCAAGGATGGTTAAGTTTCCTAGCCATGGACATGTGTTGTCATTTGATGAAAGGGATCACATCATTAGAGAATGATGTGATGGACAAGACCCATCCGTTAGCTTAGCATAATGATCGTTCAGTTTTATTGCTATTCATTTCCATGACTTATACATGTTCCTCTGACTATGAGATTATGCAACTCCCAAATACCGGAGGAACACCTTGTGTCCTATCAAACATCACAACGTAACTGGGCGATTATAAAGATGCTCTATAGGTGTCTCCGATGGTGTTTGTTGAGTTGGCATAGATCGAGATTAGGATTTGTCACTCCGTCTATCGGAGAGGTATCTATGGGCCCTCTCAGTAAAGTACATCACTATGAGCCTTGCAAGCAATGTGACTAATGAGTTAGTTGTAGGACGATGCATTACAGAACGAGTAAAGAGACTTGCTGGTAACGAGATTGAAGTAGGTATGATGATAGCGACGATCGAATCTCGGGTAAGTAACATACCGATGACAAAGGGAACAACATATGTTGTTATGCGGTTTGACCGATAAAGATCTTCATAGAATATGTAGGAGCCAATATGAGCATCCAGGTTCCGCTATTGGTTATTGACCGGAGATGAGTCTCGGTCATGTCTACATAGTTCTCGAACCCGTAGGGTATGCACACTTAACGTTCTGTGACGATTTGTAATATGATTTATGTGATTTGATGACCGAAGTTTGTTCGGAGTCCCAGATGAGATCATGGACATGACGAGGAGTCTCGAAATGGTCAAGACGTAAAGATCGATATATTGGAAGGCTATATTCGGACATCGGAAAGGTTCTGAGTGATTAGGGTATTTTTCGGAGTATCGGAGAGTTACGGGAATTCGTATTGGGCCTTATTGGGCCATACGGGAAAGGAGAGAAAGGCCTCAAGGGTGGCCGCGCCCCTTCCCCATGGACTGGTCCGAATTGGACTAGGGAAAGGGGGCGCCCCCTTCGTTCCTTCTCCTTCTCCCTTCCCTTTTTCCTATTCCATGTGGGAGGTGGAATCCTACTAGGACTAGGGAGTCCTAGTAGGACTCCACACTTTGGGCGCGCCCTATGAGGGCCGGCCTCTCCTCCCTCCATCCTTTATATACGTGGCCAGGGGGCACCCCATAGACACACAAGTTAATAATTGATCCCTTAGTCGTGTGCGGTGCCCCCTCCACCATAATCCACCCCGGTCATATCGTCGTGGTGCTTAGGCAAAGCCCTGCGCCGATAGCATCATCATCACTGTCATCACGCCATCGTGCTGACGAAGCTCTCCCTCGACACTCAGCTGGATCGAGAGTTCGTGGGACGTCACCGAGCCGAACGTGTGCAGATCGCAGAGGTGCCATACTTTCGGTACTAGGACCGGTCGGATCGTGAAGACGTACGACTACATCAACCACGTTGTCATAAAGCTTCCGCTTACGGTCTATGAGGGTACGTGGACAACACTCTTCCCCTCTCGTTGCTATGCATCACCATGATAGATCTTGCGTGTGCGTAGGAATTTTTTTGAAATTACTGTGTTCCCCAACAATCACTAAGCATTTTGAGCAAGCAATCCACTAAGCAACACCTCATCCCCTTTTAATAGTATTGGCTTTTCCTATGGACTCAATGTGATCCTGGATCACTAAAATGAAAAGGTAGAGTCTTGAGCTTGAGCCAATATGTGTCCTTATGTAACATCCCAAATTTTCAATTTGGAATGTCATACATAGATCATTCATGCATATCATATTTTATTGCATTTTCATTTTGCGATCCTTGAAATTATAAGCAAGTCAAGGACCCACGGAGAGACTTGGGGATTTCACGTTTTTCATATTCGAATTTTATCAAATATTGAAACAGGTATCATTTTGGTTTTAATAATTTTTCTCTCTGGAAATATTTCTTATTAAAATATATGAGAGGAGATAATATGACTTCTCCAAAATAAATGAGATATTGGACGAAAAATATTAAAATCAAATAAATAATTTTATTTGATTTTTATTTGCAATTTTATATGAATTAGAAAATATGCATTTTTTAAATTTCATTTTAGGGCCAAGAAAATGTTCATCTTGTTCTAAATATTTTATTTAGACGGTGAAAATATGTTTTGGTATTTTTAGATTTTTATTTTATTTTCTAGGATTTTTTCGGGCGAATTCTGGTTTAAAAAAAATCCCACCGGACCGGACTGGGCCGAGGCCCAGCCAGCGCCGCCGACTCCCTCCCATGCGCGAGACGGACTCGCCGGAGTCCACCTCTGCCGCGCCGCCCCCTCCTCCAAGTCGGCCTCGACCCCGACCCCCCCTCTTAAATACCCCGCCGCCGCCCTACCCCGCCACCGACCACTCCCGCCACCCAACGCCACCGCCGCCTGCGCGCCCAGCCGCCGCAAGCCGCCGCTGCCTCGCCGCCGCAAGCCCGAAGCCGCGCCGCCACACCGGAGCCTCGCCGGAGGTAGCCGACGTCGCCGCCGCCATTGTCGTTTTTTTAGGTTAACCGTTCGGTTTTTTTAAACCCTAGATCTAGTTTTTTTTATTAGATCGGTTCGTTCAGTTTTCCGTCGGTTTATTTATTTAGCGGACGTTCGTCCGTACGTTCGTTTTAACGAACGCCACTCATCCGTTAGCCGCAGACAACGAACATCCGTTTGTTAGCTTGTTCATCAGTTTTTCTTTTTCCAGGGTTTTTTCGCGATTATTTTCGATTGCGATTTCTACCCTAATCTTCGATCTAGTATAACTTTTCGCTCGTTTATCCAAATCAGGTGAAACAAGCGCCTAGATCTTCGTCTCGAAGTCCTCTTTCTGTTTAACCAACTTGAACAAGATTTTGGTACTGTAAAATTTGACTTTAGTTCAGATTAGTAATCGGATCTTGTTTCTTTCGTGGTTTGAGTTTCGTTGCTCCGTTTGATTTGATTCTTTTTGCAAACCGGAGTTCTTCAGTTGAACTTTCTGGTTAGATCTTCTTATTTGAGTTCTACTCGTGCATCTTTTCTTGATTTCTTATGTATTCTACTGTTTGTTTGTGATAGAGCACCCAGAGTGCAAAGTGTGCTACTACGAGTCACTAGGTTTTGTGGATAGTCAGCAAGGCAAGTAACACTTAGATCATACCCCTCTATCACCTAGTTTTTATGCATTAGTTTCAATCCTCAAACATTGCATGATTAGGAAGTGTTTAACTTGTGGGTATTGGGAAGTAGATGATGAGGTAGAACCTATTACCTGTTTTATTATCAAACCCTTGGAAGTTACTTCTACGTTATGCTTATATTGTCATGCTATGCTCGTAGACGTGGATTGGGTTTGAGTGTATCCATGACAGATGTGAGTTGTTAATTAATGGTTCAACTTAAGGTGGAAACTTTAATACACATCTGGGTGGATTGCTTGTGGGCACCTGGAGAATCCAGTGTTGTCCTAGGATATCCCGGAGTACCCGTGTGATCATCCTACGGTCCGCCACCCAGGCTCAAAGGGAGCATAAGATTATTCATGCTAGAAACTTCCGTGTGCATCCACAAGCTATTATGGGCTCTAGCATAGTTGAGTATGTTGCATGACCTCTTTCAGTGGTGGGCTAGCAGATGTAGGGGAAAGTGGGTGTAACTATCCACCCAGAGTAAAGAGTTAGTGCTTCTGAAAGACTGTGTCTCGGTCATCCGTTTCTCAAACACCATGTAGTGTGAGAAATCCAACGGAGGAGATCGAGTCTTGTGGGGAAAAGTGCGCAAACCTCTGCAAAGTGTACAAACTAATCATGGTTAGCCGTGTCCCGGTTATGGACATCTTGAGTATCTGGTTCTTGGATTATCATATGGATCTCATCACTCTAAATTAATTTGTTGGGTTGATTATTACTTTTAATTGGGATTGAGTTGGAGGAACCTTCTCAATGTTGTTTCAATTACCATGATAGTTAAATAAAATATATTCCTTTGTTGTAGGGAAAAATTGGATTTTCGCAAAATATATTGACCATACAGCCTCCACTAGCCATGTATTCATATAGTGATAGCCTTTTTCTGTTCATTACTCTACTATGTTACATTGCCAGCATATTCTATGTGCTGGCCCGTTTTCGGGCTGCAACGTATCATGTTGCAGACTTTTTAGATGAGGAGTAAGGTTCGCTAGGCCGTTGTCGTGCACTCAGCTATGCCGTTGGAGTTGATCAACTCACTTTATCTTCCAAGCCTTCCGTTGTTATCGTATTAGATGGCCTTAAGCCATATTTGTTGTAATAAGTTCTATCTTGAGACATGTGATGTAATAAGTGTGTGATTGCTACTCTGTTATAAATCCTTCGAGTACTGTGTGTGTCAGCATTACCGATCCAAGGATGACACTGAAGCACGGAGACTTGACCGTCTGAGGTCGGGTCGCTACAAGATGGTACGAGAGCACACGTTGAATATAGGACACGACCACTAAGAAAAGCCATAGGCCACTCTTCTCTACTCATTTCTGACTCCTCTCCATTTTCTACTCTTTAGGATGGCGGACTCGAGGAACAAGTTTGCACAACCGGATGAAGACACACCTTTTGGACGACACTTGAAGGAAGTCGCTAGGTACCTGAACATCGGAATACCAAGCTTCACCGGGACCTATACCGCCACTTTACCAGAAGAGGAGCGCTGGTTGATTCGAGTTCAAGTTCTAGGAAGGACATTCACGCCAGTCACTAAACCCATAAAGTTTTCCTTTGATGCACCAACCTGGAGTCTAGGCAAGAGTATGGCAGCCCACTTTGCTATAGGACTCATCGGCGAAGTTTACCACAAGGAGCTTAAGGACACTATCTACCAGATATGTGGGCACCAAGATGAGCAATGGGAGATGATCAGTACCAGGAAGGACAGGTCCATTGCAGCATTCATCCAGGAATTAAACCATCACATTCGTCGCCAGGAGAACCAGATGTGTGCAAGCATGATAGATTTGAAGAAGGCGATGGCCAGGATCACAGAGCTAGAAGAGGAGCTTAAGTCTACACGCGATGGATATGATGAGAAAATGACAATACTTGTGGAAAGGAATGACGACATGACAAGGAAGCTAGGAGTTTTCATGGGAGACCCCGCGCCAGGAGGAGAAGATGACGAACCTAAGGAGATTCGTTCTGAAGACTACATCATCATCGACGACACCGACTCCGACCCTGATAGTACTGATGATGACTATGAAGACGAAGCTGGAGCGGATATCATGGAGTCTTCCAACGATCAAAATTTCTAGTAGACCACCATACTATTAGTAGTATTCCCCCATGTAAATATTAGTAGTCCGAGCACTGTAACGATAGTTAGACCGATTGTATGCCCTTGCTTGCTTGATTGAGTGATATGATATGATTGTGTTTGTCTCATGTGCATATGGGTAGTGCTTTCTCACTAGACCTCATTCTATTCTAATCTCTTCCCTCTAAACCCATCAGATGCCTCCGAGACGTGATACCAGATTTCTCTTCCCACCGGAGCTCACTCAGTTGATCTAGTAGCAGAATGCCTTGATGCAGTTGTTAGTTTAGAACCAAGGAAACAACAACAACAACCCACCGCCACCACCTCCAGTCGACAACTTAGCCCGTTTTCTGAGGTTGCAGCCGCCGGTGTTTTCCAGTAGCACCGAGCCAATAGTTGCTGATGATTGGCTGCGCAGGATTGGAAGAGGGTTGACCACCACGGGTTGCACAGATGCTGAGAAGGTGCGTTTTGCCGCACACCAATTGGATGGACCAGCAGCCTCATGGTGGGATAATTACACAGCCACTTTTCCTATAGCCAATGTCACTTGGGAGCAGTTTCAGCAAACATTCCGCATAGCCCATGTCTCAACTGGAGCTATGAGCATGAAGAAGCGTGAGTTTCGCAACTTACGCCAGGGGAACTGTGGGAGTCCTGGATTAGGGGGTCTCTGGGCAGCCGGACTATCTCCATTGGCCGGACTGTTAGACTATGAAGATACAAGATTGAAGACTTCATCTCGTGTCCGGATGGGACTCTACTTGGCATGGAAGGCAAGCTAGGAAATACGTATATGGATATCTCCTCCTTTGTAACCGACCTTGTGTAACCCTAACCCTCTCCGGTGTCTATATAAACCGAAGGGTTTTAGTCCTTAGGACAACAATCACAACATACAATCATACCGTAGGCTAGATTCTAGGGTTTAGCCTCTCTGATCTCGTGGTAGATCTACTCTTGTAACACCCATATCATCAATATTAATCAAGCAGGACGTAGGATTTTACCTCCATCAAGAGGGCCCGAACCTGGGTAAAACTTCATGTCCCTTGCCTCCTGTTACCATCCGGCCTAGACGCACAGTTCGGGACCCCCTACCCGAGATCCGTCGGTTTTGACACCGACATTGGTGCTTTCATTGAGAGTCCCTCTGTGTCGTCGTCGTTAGGCTTGATGGCTCCTACTATCATCGATAGCGATGCGGTCCATGGTGAGACTTTTCTCCCCGGACAAATCTTCGTATTCGGCGGCTTTGCACTGCGGGCTAATTCGCTTGGCCATCTGGAGCAGATTGAAAGCTACGCCCCTGGCCATCAGGTCAGATTTGGAAGTTTGAATTACACGGCCAACATCCGTGGGGACTTGATCTTCGATGGATTCGAGCCACAGCCGGGCGCGACGCACTGTCGCGATGGGTATGACCTAGCTCTGCCATCGGACAGTACCCCAGAGACCGCGCCCGCATCAGCTCCGACCCTTAGCTCGGAGCCAGCTACGCCAATCGAGGATGAGTGGCTAGACACCACCTCAGGGGCTGCAGTCTCGACGGCGATCGAGCCAAACACCAGCATAATCCTCTGCACAGCCCGTGACTCCAAGGGGCCGGACTCTCCTCCAGACCCCGAACCATCCGCGCCCCTGCCAATCGAATCTGATTGGGCGCCGATCATGGAATTCACCACTGCGGATATCTTTTAGCACTCGCCCTTCGGCGACATTCTAAATTCACTAAGGTCTCTATCTTTGTTAGGAGAGCCCTGGCCGGATTATGGCCAATAGGACTGGGATGCGGACGACAAAGAAATTCGACGCCCACCCACCACCCACTTTGTAGCCACTGTCGATGATTTAACCAACATGCTCGACTTCGACTCCGAAGACGTCGACGGTATGGACGACAATGTAGGAGACGAACATGAACCAGCACCTATAGGGCACTGGAAAGCCACCTCGTCGTATGACATATACATGGTGGAGGATGACCCCTCCAAGAAGCAACCCAAGCGCCGACGTCAGCGGCGCCACTCTAAGTCCTGCCAAAGCAAAAGTGGTGATACCGGCACAGGAGATAATAACACTTCGGATAGCGCCGAAGACAACAAAAATCCCCTCCAGCAAGAGTTAGATCAGGAGGATGAAGGAGCCAGCTCTCCTGAGAGAGCGGCTGGCGGAGAGGAGGAAGATGACAATTACATGCCCCCCTCCGAAGACGAGGCAAGCCTCGGCGATGATGAATTCGCCGTACCAGAGGATCCCGTCGAACAAGAGTGCTTCAAGCGTAGGCTTATGGCCACGGCAAATAGCCTGAAGAAAAAGCAGCAGCAGCTTCAAGCTGATCAAGACCTGCTAGCTGACAAATGGACTGAAGTCCTCGCGGCCGAGGAATATAAACTCGATCGTCCCTCCAAGAGTTACCCAAGGCACAGGTTACTACCCTGACTGGAGGAAGAAGCGTATGATACGGTTGATCGGCCACCTCGTGGCCGCGATAGATAGGCATTCCAGCCAAAAGCTCAGCCTCCACCCCAACGCCATCCAAATAAAAAGGCATGGGGAGATACGCCAGACCTGTGAGACATATTGGACGACAAAGCAAAGCATTCAAGATCGATCTACGGATCACGAGGGTGCACCACTCTACGAGACAGTAAACGTTACGCCGGATACAGTAAAAGCAAATCCGGTCGGGCCGAACACAGCGGGCAGGACCCATACGAGCTGCTCGCGATATAGCCCAATACAGAGGCGCCGCATACCCCTTATGCTTCACAAACGAAGTAATGGAACATCAATTCCCAGAAGGTTTCAAACATGTAAACATTGAATCATACGACGGCATAACAGATCCCGCAGTATGGATTGAGGACTTCCTCCTCCACATCCACATGGCCCGCGGTGATGACTTACATGCCATCAAATACCTCCCACTAAAACTCAAAGGACTAGCGCGGCATTGGCTTAATAGCTTGCCATCGGACTCCATTAGCTGTTGGGAAGATCTGGAAACCGCATTCCTCGACAACTTTCAGGGCACTTATGTGCGACCACCAGATGCCGATGACTTGAGCCACATAATTCAGCAGCCAGAAGAGTCGGCCAGGCAATTCTGGACTCGGTTCCTTACAAAGAAAAATCAAATCATCGACTGTCCGGATGCGGAGGCCTTAGCGGCTTTCAAGCACAACATCCGAGACAAGTGGCTAGCCCGGCACCTTGGTCAGGAAAATCCGAAATCTATGGCAGCCCTCACGACGCTCATGACCCGCTTTTGTGCGGGAGAAGACAGCTGGTTGGCTCGCAGTAATAACATATCAAAGAACCATGGTACCTCAGATACCAAGGACGGCAATAGCAGGTCACGTCGCAACAAGCATAAGCGCCGCATCAACGGCGAAAGTACTGAGGATACGGCAGTCAATGCCGGATTCAAAGGCTCTAATCCCGGTCAGCGGAAAAAGGCATTCAAACAAAGTACGCCGAATCCGTCCAGCTTGGACTGTATACTCGATCGCTCGTGTCAAATACACGGCACCCCAGACAAGCCAGCCAATCACACCAACAGGGATTGTTGGGTGTTCAAGCAGACCGGCAAGTTAATTTCCGAAAACAAGGACAAGGGGCTGCATAGCGATGACGAGGAAGAACCCCGGCAGCCGCACACTGGAGGACAGAAGAGGTTTCCCCCGCAAGTGTGGACGGTGAACATGATATACGCAACCCACATCCCCAAGAGGGAGCGGAAGCGTGCGCTTAGGGACGTATATGCGTTGGAGCCAGTCGCCCCAAAGTTCAACCCTTGGTCCTCCTGTCCGATCACCTTCGATCGTAGGGACCACCCCACTAGTATCCATCACGGCGGATTCGCCGCACTAGTCCTAGACCCAATCATTGACGGATTTCACCTCACTCGAGTCCTTATGGACGGCGGCAGCAGCCTGAACCTGCTTTATCAGGACACAGTGCACAAAATGGGTATAGACCCCTCAAGGATCAAACCCACAAAGACGACCTTTAAGGGCGTCATTCCAGGCGTAGAGGCCCACTGCACAGGCTCAATTACACTAGAAGTGGTGTTCGGATCCCCGGATAACTTCTGAAGCGAAGAGTTAATCTTTGATATAGTCCCGTTCCACAGTGGTTATCACGCGCTTCTCGGACGAACCGCATTTGCTAGATTCAATGCGGTGCCACATTATGCATACCTCAAGCTCAAGATGCCAGGACCTCGCGGAGTTATTACAGTCAACGGAAACACAGAGCACTCTCTCCGAACAGAGGAGCACACCGCGGCCCTTGCAGCAGAAGCGCAAAGCAGCCTCTCAAGGCAATCTACCAGTTCGGCGTTTCAAAGCCCGGACACCTTCAAGCTCGCTCGGGGCAATCGCCAAACAGACCGCCTGGCGCGATCTGAGCTCGCGTAGCAATACGACGGCCACCCCAATCCCAGCCCAACGGCGTTGTTCATGCCGCGCGTACATAATTATGCATTAAAAATACCATGGGCATAGGTGGGGAGGGGGGAACAACTACGGCACGCCCCAAAACGCGGCCTAAACCGCACCAGGGTCCAGGGGCTTCCCATTTGGTTATTTTTCTTTTTCTTTCAGGACTTCAATCTCTGGAAACACTGTTCGGCAGCTCTATTGCCGAACACATGATACAGCAACCAAGGAGGCCGACAACTACGGAATTCCCAGGTGGATTACAGATTTCATATAATTCCTCAGCTCTCCCTTGGAAGGGACATAGTCCCACTCTTTTGCTTATTACACTATCTGTATCACTCTGCTTTAATGCAAAAAAATTTAATATACAATGCATGACATTACGACTATTATAGCATTTTTGTTATATGTATACATATCTATGTGTTCATTAATGACACCTAGCAACCGTACACTCTGGTCCGGCCAATGCACCAGGGGCTTACGTACCCACAATATGGTGTGAAAAGTCCGAACACTTTCACAAGTGTGGCACCCCGAACTTATAGCATTATATGCATCAGCTCCGAATCATGTCTTTGGTAAAATGTTGGGTTTGCCTGGCTCCTATGTTTTGGTACCTTACGTTCCACTTTATCGGCTAAGGTAGCGCTAGGAGAACTACTGCAATTGTGCCCCAGTTCTGCCGGGCCGAGCACCTCAGTAGAGAAAGCTAAAACTGACTGTCATGATAAGGCGAGAGACTGGTCGCTGTTCGGCGAGTTTTTTTTGAGTCCCTAAAGACTTATGCCGCTTAGGGCGAGGGGTCGGCTCCGTTCGGCTTACAGGCGTGTATCGCGCCCCGAATTCGGCCTTCTGAATACCAGGGGCTTCGCCGAAATTTAAAATTATAGAATTCTATGGCTAAGTGAGAGTGATAAAGCATTATTAGTTTGGTTGCCTTGTTCGTTGTGCTGAGCACCTCCCTCGAAGGACCCAAACATGGGAACAAGAGTGCTCAGGTTTATCCCGAACACCCCGACACTCGTGGCATGGGGGCAGAAGCCGAGGACTAGCCATCTCTCAGATTGGATAAACAGCCAAACAGAAGGTAATATTTTAAATTCACACAAGCGTTGCATAGCGAATACGATACAAGTTTTCATACACACAGGACAAAATGAGCAAGTCTCATTCAAATATTACATTTTGCGAACACTCATCCGCGATAAGACGGGCGCCTGGTAGAACACCCTCGTAGTACATCTCGGGGTGGCGGTGCTCATTGCCCTCCGGCGGCCCCTCCTTGATCAGCTTCACGGCGTCTAGCTTGACCCACTGCGTTTTTACACGGGCGAAGGCCCGGCATGCACCTTCAATGCAGACGGATCGCTTGACGACCTCCAGCTGTGGGCAGGCATCCACAAGCCGCCTCACCAGGCCAAAGAAGCTGTTCGGAAGGGCATCGCCAGGCCACAACCGGACTATGAAGCCCTTCATGGACTGATCGGCCGCCTTATGTAGCTCGGCCATCTGCTTCAGCTGGTCACTCATCGGCACCGGATGTTCAGCCTCAGCATACTGAGACCAGAACAGCTTCTCCGTCGAGCTACCGTCCTCGGCCTGGTAAAATTGTGCGGCATCGGACACACTGCGGGGCAAATCTGCGAATGCTCCTGAAGAGCTCCGGATCCGGGTAAGTAATCGATAATTTACTTTTACATGCTTGCTTTGCATATAGAAAGCCTTACCCGCCGCTATCTTCTTTATCGCGTCGATCTCCTAAAGGGCCTTCTAGGCCTCGGCCTTGGCACTCTTCGTGCTCTCACGGGCCGCGGCAAGCTCAGACTCTTGCGTCTTCAAGTCAAGCTCCAACACCTCGTGCTTCGTCACGAGAGCCTGGAGCTCTTGCTGCACCTCGCCCACCCGAGCCTCGTGCCTCTCTTGCTCGGTGCACTCCTGGGCCGCCTTCTCTTCGGCCTGGGATAGCGCTTGCTTCAGGGTCGCCACCTCGGTCGTGGCCCCTGGCAAACATACAATGATCCTGTCATTTAGCAATTGCGTCCTTTTTCTCATCTATAGACGGGGTATTACTTACCCTTATTCTCCTCGAGCTACCTCTTAGCAAGGCCGAGCTCTTTCTGGGACCCCTGGAGAGCCTCCTTCAGTACGGCAACCTCCGCAGTTAGTGCGGCGGACACCAGCAGCGAAGCCTGCATATGCATATTGACATACTTATATTAGACTCCTGCGATATTATTTGATCCTCTGTTCGCCTTTTCTTTGTGAACACCGAATAAAGCATCAGGGGCTACTGTCTATGCGGTAATATTTCTACTACATTTTAAAACACTTACCTCGAAGCCTATTAGAAGGCTAGTACAGGCTTCAGTCAATCCGCTCTTGGCAGACTGAACCTTCTGGATCACCGCACTCATGATAGTGCGGTGCTCCTCCTCGATGGAAGCGCTGCGAAGTGCTTCCAACATAGTGTCCGGCGCCTCTGGATGGACAGAGGTCACCGGCACAGGCGTCTCACCCCCCTTAGAAGGGGACCGCCTGCCCGAGCTCGGAGCCGTTGCAGGGTCCGGCGCGGTGTTCGGCTGAGGGCCGAACTCGGAGCTCTCGGGGACCCCGTCCCCTTGGCTCCCGGAGTCTGGAAGGTCGCCTTGAGGCACCTCCGGGACTGCCCCCCCTTGATCCGGTGCCTCTTGAGACAACACCTCAGCGTCGTCGGCTGGATGAGGGAGGTGGCGGTCGGGACTGGATCGCTATCCATGTCCGACGAGCCCAGGGAGCCATCCGAGGATACCTCAATATTGGCTCGGGGTGGCCTGCACAATTGAGTTCGGCGTTAGGTAAAGCAATGCAACAAAGGAATCCTATGGGTTACTTTGGTATCCGAATACTTACGATCTCCCCTAGGACTTGGCCCTAGGCAACCACTCGCCTTCACTTTCGTCGGCGGCGGTAGAGTTGTCCGGAAGGAGCATCCTTCCCTTCTTGGACCCTCCGGCCTCCCCAGTTGGGGCGGCCTTCCTTTTCTTGTCTCCCCCAATCGGTGGGGGAGCCTCTTCTTCCTCTTCCTCGTCTTCGGGGGAAGTGCGCCGCAGACTCATCGGACGGTGCGTCCGACGACGCCTGGCATCGGGAACTCTTTCGAGCTCCCTTGGCCTTCTGGGTCTTCTCCGGCACCTTATAAGGGGCCGGAGTCAACATCTTCGCCACAAGGGCGTCTGCAGGGCCTTCGGGCAAGGGAGCCGGACAGTCGATTTGTCCAGCCATCTTTTGCCAGTCCTGTTAACGGCACGGGAGTTTAGATCCCGCATAGAGTCAATCTATATAGAAAACAAGTATCCTGTGAAAGGTAAAACAGCTTACCACACTGGCTTGGCGCTTCGCGCTGAATCCATGATCCTCAGTAATGGGGGGAGGGACCGCGGAGCCCTTGAATAGCACCCTCTAGGCATCTTCATGAGTTGTGTCGAAGAGCCTGTTCAGAGTTCGGTGTTGCGCCGGGTTGAACTCCCACAAGATGAACTCCCGTTGTTGGCACGGGAGTATCCGGCGGACGAGCATAACCTGGACTATGTTGACGAGCTTGAGCTTCTTGTCCACCATGTTTTGAATACATGACTGGAGTCTGGTCAGCTCTTTTGAATTACCCCAGGACAGGCCCTTCTCTTTCCAGGAGGTGAGCCGCATGGGGATGCCAGATCGGAACTCGGGGGCCGCTACCCATGCAGGGTCGCGCGTCTCGGTGATATAGAACCACCCCGATTGCCACCCCTTTATGGTATCCACGAAGGAGCCCTCGAGCCATGTGATGTTGGGCATCTTGCCCACCATGGCGCCTCCGCACTCCGCCTGGCGGCCGCTCACTATCTTCGGCTTGACGTTGAAGGTTTTCAGCCATAGGCCGAAATGGGGCTTGATGCAGAGGAAGGCCTCGCACACGACGATAAACGCCGAGATGTTGAGGATAAAGTTCGGGGCCAGATCGTGGAAATCCAGGCCATAATAAAACATGAGCCCCGGACGAAGGGATGGAGAGGGAATCCCAGTCCGCGGAGGAAATGGGTGAGGAATACCACCCTCTCATGGGGCTCGGGGGTGGGGATGAGCTGTCCCTCATCTGGGAGCCGGTGTGCGATGTCGTCGGGCAGGTATCCGGCTCTCCTCAGTTTCTTGACGTCTCCCTCTGTGACGGAGGAGACCATCCACTTGCCTCCCGCTCCGGACATGTTTGGAGAAGGTTGAGATGGAAGTGAGAGCTTGGGCGCTAGAGCTCGAGTGAGCGGGAGTGGATGAGGAGAGGAGGAAGAAGGCGTGGATAGAAAGGTGAATCCTTATCCCTTTATATGGGCGGACAAAATTAAGCGTCCCCACTTGCTTGATAAAAATCGCTTATCCCCCAAGCGCCGCAATTGATGGCGCGGTTGGGTTACCCACGCCCGTATTGATGAGAATCCCGTCATAAGGGGGACACGATCTCTGCTTTGACAAGACATGTCAAAAAACTACCTCACATTATGTGCGGGACTGGTTAAAAGAAATGGTTCGAATAATCACCGGGCCATGACGTAACATCATGTTGCCAAAACAAGCTAGCGGATTAGATCTGCGAAAACATTATTCTCTCTACGGTGAAATGTGGAACTTATTTTGCAGGGTCGGACACTATCCTCATATTCAAATTCTTCTGTAATATATTCGGAGAAGGAACCCGCCTTGCAATGCCGTAGACAACTGCGCGCCGGACTCATCGTCATTGAAGCCTGGTTCAGGGGCTATTGTGGGAGTCCTGGATTAGGGGGTCTCCGGGCAGCCGGACTATCTCCATTGGCCAGACTGTTAGACTATGAAGATACAAGATTGAAGACTTCGTCTCGTGTCCGGATGGGACTCTACTTGGCGTGGAAGGCAAGCTAGGCAATACGTATATGGATATCTCCTCCTTTGTAACCGACCTTGTGTAACCCTAACCCTCTCCGGTGTCTATATAAACCTAAGGGTTTTAGTTCGTAGGACAACAATCACAACATACAATCATACCGTAGGCTAGCTTCTAGGGTTTAGCCTCTCTGATCTCGTGGTAGATCTACTCTTGTAACACCCATATCATCAATATTAATCAAGTAGGACATAGGGTTTTCCCTCCATCAAGAGGGCCCGAACCTGGGTAAAACTTCGTGTCCCTTGCCTCCTATTACCATCCGGGCTAGACGCATAGTTCGGGACCCCCTACCCGAGATCCGCCGGTTTTGACACCGACAGGAACCGTACTGTAGCCTAGTACGTGGATGAGTTTAGTAAGTTATCCCGCTATGCCCCAGATGATGTGGCCACAGATGCCGCGAAGTAGGAGAAGTTTATGGAAGGGCTGGACGATGAGATGAGTATGTAGTTAATGGTGGCAACCTTTTACAACTACCAGGAGTTTGTAGATAAAGCTCTCATGATCGAAGGGAAGCAGCAGCAGATAGAGGGCCGCAAGAGGAAATATGGACAAGGGAAGTACAATTCAGGAGCTCAGCAGAAGCCTTGATTTACCCCTAACTCGGGAGGGCTTACCCATAACCATGGAGGCCACACTCACAATGGAGGAAGTTCTCATAATCTTAATGGCCCAAGGAATGGAAATGGGAATGGAGCAAGCAGCAATCAGAACCGCTCCAATCCAGCCACACCCACCAAGAGGGACCTAAGCCACGTTACTTGTTTCAAGTGCGGGAAGACTGGACACTATGCCACTGAGTGACCTGAAGCGAAGAACGGAAATGGTAATGGGAGCTCTAGGAAGAAGCCCAATCCATTTAACAAAGGACAAGTGAACCACGTGAACATGGAGGAGGTTGAAGAGCAACCAGATGCAGTTATCGGTAAGTTTTTAGTTAAGTCGTTTACTGTAATCATTCTTTTTGGTATTGGTGCATCGCACTCATACATATCAAGGGGATTTGTGGATAAGTATAACTTTCCCACTAACGTTCTTAGGACACCTATGCTAGTAACCTCACCCGGAGCTGAGTATATGGCAAGCAGTGGATGTTTTTATATGTCATTAACCATAGGTAGTCACGTTTTCCCCTCTGACTTGATAATTATGGAGTTGCAAGGATTGGATGTGATACTAGGAATGGATTGGATGTCGATGTATGGAGGAAACATCGATTGCGCCAATAAGTCAATTCTGCTTACCACCCCGGAGGGAAAAAGGATCAAGTATGTATCCAGGCATACGCCAAGGAGAACCCAAGTAAATTCTCTCAAGGGATTGTTCAGGAGGAAGTGCTTGTTGTGAAGGATTGCCCAGATGTATTTCCAGAGGAGTTACCAGGCATGCTGCCAGATCGAGACATCGAGTTTTTGATAGAGCTGTTGCCAGGCACTGGGCCTATATCAAAGAGACCCTACCGGATGCTCGCAAATGATCTAGAGGAGATCAAGAAGCAGATTAAGGAGTTATTGGAGAAGGTTACATCTGACGGAGTTCATCACCATGGGGAGCCCCAGTGCTCTTGGTTGAGAAGAAGGATAAATCATTGAGAATGGTGGTTGATTATCGTGCGTTGAATGAAGTGACGATCAAGAACAAGTGCCCACTGCCGATGATCAATGATTTGTTTGATCAGTTGCAAGGAGCTAAAGTGTTTTTAAAGATCGATCTGTGATCAGGATATCACCAGCTGAAGATTCGAGAAAAGGATATACCTAAGACAGCTTTCACCACAAGGTATAGGCTATATGAGTATACGGTTATGTCATTTGGATTGACTAATGCCCCTACCTATTTCATGAGTATGATGAACAAGGTGTTCATGGAGTTCTTGGATAAGTTTGTCGTGGTGTTCATTGATGATATTTTAGTATACTCGAAGAATGAAGAGGAACACAAGGAGCATTTGTGTTTAGTTCTCGAAAAACTCAGAGAACATCAGTTGTATGCCAAGTTCAGCAAATGTGAGTTTTGGTTGAAGGAATTTGGATTTCATGGACATGTTATATCAGGAAAAGGTATAGCTATAGACCCCACCAAAGTTCAGTCGGTCACTGAGTGGTTGGCACCCACCTTAGTTGGAGAGATCCGCAGTTTTCTTGGACTCGCGGGATACTATCAGAGATTCATTGAAAATTTCTCTAAGATTGCGAAGCCTATGACGATATTGTTGAAGAAGGACACCAAGTTCCATTGGACTGAAGAATGTGAAGCAAGTTTCCAGGAGTTGAAGAAACGTTTGACTACAGCCCCAGTACTGATTCTGCCGAATATACGCAAGGATTTCCAAGTGTATTGCGACGCCTCTCGCTTAGGACTTGGAGGAGTACTTATGCAAGACGGAAGAGTTGTTTTGTATGCCTCACGACAACTTCGACCGCATGAGTTGAATTATGCCATGGATGACTTGGAGTTAGCAGCAGTAGTGCATGCACTCAAGACCTGGAGACATCTTCTTATTGGGAACCATTGTGATGTGTACACGGATCATAAGAGTTTGAACTACATTTTCACCCAGAAGGAGATGAACCTCAGGCAGAGGAGATTGTTGGAGCTCTTAAAGGATTATGATATGAGATTGCATTATCATCCAGGAAAGGCCAATGTCATAGTAGACGCTTTGAGCCGGAAGAGTTATGACAATACCTTCTTAAGTAAAGGATTGCCAAAGGAGTTAGCAGAAAATTTTAGGGAGCTACATTTAGAGATTGTTCCTAGAGGTTTTGTTACAACCAGGGAAGTTCAGTCGACATTGTTGGGAAGGATTCGAGAAGCCCAGAAGGATGACAAAGAAATTGCCGAGATAAAGGAGAAGATGAGTGAAGGCAAAGCCAAAGGTTTTCGTGAGGATGAGCACGACACCCTGTGGTTTGAGGACCGTATATTTGTGCCCAACAATGCAGAGATCAGGAAGTTGATATTATAGGAAGCTCATGACTCACCATACTCGATACACCCCGGAAACACCAAGATGTATTTGGATTTGAAGGAGCATTTCTGGTGGACTGGAATGAAGAAGGATATTGCCGAGTATGTAGCTGTATGTGATGTATGTCAGAATGTGAAGGCAGAACATCAGAAGCCAGCAGGATTATTGCAGCCTATGTCGATACCTGAATGGAAGTGGGATAAGCTTGGCATGGATTTTATCACCAGATTACCCAGGACCCGATCGGGATATGATTCTATCTGGGTAGTAGTGGATCGCTTGACCAAAGTAGCTCACTTTATCCCAGTGAAAACCACATATACAAGTGCGAAGTTGGCCAAGATATACATGACCAGGATCGTATGTCTGCATAGAGTTCCGAGGACCATCGTATCAGATAGGGGAACAAAGTTTACTTCAAAGTTTTGGCACCAACTGCACCAGACTTTGGGAACCAGGCTGGAGTTCAGTACAGTTTTTCACTCGCAGATAGATGGACAGACCGAGAGAGTCAATCAGATTCTGGAGGACATGTTGAGAGCTTGTGCGCTAGACTATGGATCTAGTTGGGATGATAATTTACCCTACGCGGAGTTCTCGTACAACAACAGCTACCCGGCCAGTTTGAAGATGGCACCGTTCGAAGCCCTGTATGGAAGAAGGTGCAGAACACCGTTGATGTGGGATGAAGTTGGAGACCATCAGTTGTTTGGACCGGATTTGATTAAAGAGTCAGAAGAGAATGTTAAGCTGATTCGAGATAGACTGAAGGTAGCTTAGTCCAGACAGAAGAGTTATGCAGATTCAAAACGCAAGGAGGTATCTACGAAATCGGAGACAAAGCATATCTGCGAGTGTCACCTCTGCGAGGACTTAAGCGTTTCGGAGTTAAGGGAAAGTTAGCCCCGAGATTTTTAGGACCATACCGAGTTTTGGAACGCATGGGAGAGGTTGCCTACAAGTTGGAGTTACCCGAAGGACTATCAGGAATTCATGATGTGTTTCACGTTCCCTAGTTGAAAAAGTGTCATGCAGAGATGGCCGATATTCCTCTGAGAGATACAGTGCCCCTGGAAGCAATTCGGTTGGACAGTGATTTGACAAATGAAGAGAAACCTGTCAAGATTCTCGAGTTTGCCAGCCGAGTTACTCGCAGCAAAGTTATCAAGTTCTGCAAAGTTCAGTGGAGCCACCATACCGAGGATGAAGCCACCTGGGAAAGAGAGGATGATCTACGCAAAGACCATCCACACTAGTTTTCTAGCCAACCCGAATCTCGAGGGCGAGATTCATCTTAAGGGGGGTAGGTTTGTAACATTCCAAATTTTCAATTTGGAATGTTATACATAGATCATTCATGCATATCATATTTTATTGCATTTTGTCTAGATCCTAGAAATTCTACGCAACTCAAGGACCCACGGAGAGAGTTGGGGATTTCACGTTTTTCATATTTGAATTTTATCAAATATTGAAATAGGGATCATTTTGGTTTTAATAATTTTTCTCTCCGAAAATATTTCTTATTAAAATATATGAGAGGAGATAATATGACTTCTCCAAAATAAATGAGATATTGGAGGAAAAATATTAAAATCAAATAAATAATTTTATTTGATTTTTATTTGCGATTTTATTTGAATTAGAAAAAATATGCATTTTTTAAAAAAATTGCATTTTAGGGCCAAGAAAATATTCATCTTGTTCTAAATATTTTATTTAGTCGGTGAATTTTTTTTTGATATTTTTAGATTTTTATTTTATTTTCTAGGAGTTTTTCGGGCGAATTCTGGTTTAAAAAATATCCCGCCGGACCGGACTGGGCCGAGGCCCAGCTGGCCCAGCCAGCGCCATCGCCTCCCTCCCGTGTGCAAGACGGACTCGCCGGAGTCCGCCTGCGCCACGCCGCCGTGCCGCCCCCTCCTCCAAGTCGGCCTCGACCCCGACCCCCCCTCTTAAATACCCCACCACCCCCGCCACCCAACGCCACCACCACCTGCGCGCCCCGCCGCCGCAAGCCGCCGCCGCCCCGCCGCCGCAAGCTCGACGCCGCGCCGCCACGACGGAGCCTCGCCGGAGGTAGCCGACGCCGACGCCGCCGTTGTCATTTTTTCGGTTAACCGTTCGGTTTTTTTAAACCCTAGATCTAGTTTTTTTATTAGATCGGTTCGTTCAGTTTTCTGTTGGTTTATTTATTTAGCGGACATTCGTCCGTACGTTCATTTTAACAAACGTCGTTCATCCGTTAGTCGTAGACAACGAACATTCGTTCATTAGCCTGTTCGTCAGTTTTTTTCCATGTTTTTTTCATGATTATTTTCGATTGCGATTTCTGCCCTAAGCATCGATCTAGTATAACTTTCCGCTCGTTTATCTAAATCAGGTGAAACAAGCGCCTAGATCTTCGTATCAAAGTCCTCTTTCTGTTTAACCAACTTAAACAAGATTTTGGTACTGTAAAATTTGACTTTAGTTCAGATTAGTAATCAGATCTTGTTTCTTTCGTGGTTTGAGTTTCGTTGCTCCGTTTGATTTGATTCTTTTTGCAAACCGGAGTTCTTCAGTTGAACTTTCTGGTTAGATCTTCTTATTTGAGTTTTACCCGTGCATCTTTGCTTGATTGCTTATGTATGCTATTGTTTGTTTGTGATAGAACACCCGGAGTGCGAAGCGTGCTACTACGAGTCACAAGGTTTTGCGAATCGTCTACAAGGCAAGTAACACTTTGATCATACCCCTTTATCACCCAGTTTTTATGCATTAGTTTCAATCCTCAAACATTGCATGATTAGGAAGTGTTTAACTTGTGGGTATTGGGAAGTAGATAATGAGGTAGAACCTATTACCTATTTTATTATCAAACCCTTGGGAGTTACTTCTACGTTACGCTTATATTGCCATGCTATGCTCATAGACGTGGATTGGGTTTGAGTGTATCCATGACAGATGTGAGTTGTTAATTAATGGTTCAACTTAAGGTGGCAACTTTAATACACATTTGGGTGGATTGCTTGTGGGCACCTGGAGAATCCAGTGTTGTCCTAGGATATCCCGAAGTACCCGTGTGATCATCCTACGGTCCGCCACCCAGGCTCAAAGGGGTCATAAGATTATTCATGCTAGAAACTTCCGTGTGCAGCCATAAGCTATTATGGGCTCTAGCATAGTTGAGTATGTTGCATGACCTCTTTCAGTGGTGGGCTAGCATATGTAGGGGAAAGTAGGTGTAACTGTCCACCCATAGTAAAGAGTTAGTGCTTCTGAAAGACTGTGTCTCGGTCATCCGTTTCTCAAACACCATGTAGTGTGAGAAATCCAACGGAGGAGATCGAGTCTTGTGGGGAAAAGTGCGCAAACCTCTACAGAGTGTACAAACTAATCATGGTTAGCCGTGTCCTCGGTTATGGACATCTTGAGTATCTGGTTCTTGGATTGTCATATGGATCTCATCACTCTAAATTAATTTGTTGGGTTGATAATTACTTTTAATTGGGATTGAGTTGGAGGAACCTTCTCAATGTTGTTTCAACTACCATGATAGTTAAATAAAATATATTCCTTTGTTGTAGGCAAAAATTGGCTTTTCGCAAAACATATTTACCAGACAGCCTCCACCAGCCATATATGCATATAGTGATAGCCTTTATCTATTCATTACTCTACTGTGTTACATTGCCAGCATATTCTATGTGCTGACCCATTTTCGGGCTGCAACGTATCATGATGCAGACTTTTCAGACGAGGAGTAAGGTTCGCTAGGTCGTTGTCATGCACTCAGCTATGCCCTTGGAGTTGATGGACTCACTTTATCTTCCAAGCCATCCACTGTTATCGTATTAGATGGCCTTAAGCCATATTTATTGTAATAAGTTCTCTCTTGAGACATGCGATGTAATAAGTGTGTGATTGCTACTCTATTATAAATCCTTCAAGAAATGTGTGTGTCAGCATTACCGATCTAGGGATGACACTGAAGCACGGAGACTTGACCATCTGAGGTCGGGTCGCTACACCTTAGCATTTTGAGGGGTCCACAATCCTAGTCCATGCCATGCCAATTGTTGCACTTTCTGAAATGATCATCTTGAAAGAGCATTAGTTCAATGAGCTATATGTTGTTAGAAATTACCAAAACCACACAGGGATAGTTGCACTTTCAATATCCCCCTTTTTGGTAATTGATGACAACATATAGATGAAAGCTTCAACAAATGATGATAAGATTGAAATACATCGTCGCTTTGAGAAGTATGTGATAAGGAAGAGCTCCCTCTAAATTTGTGCATTATTTAAAATTTTCTTTTGAATGCAAATGCACAATCGATTAGGATCATGGGTTACTCTTACATGTCACATACATCTTGATGGAGTGCTCAAAATGATAGAATATGAAATATGCACTCATCACCAAGGCAAAGTGAATGATGATATATGAGGGATAAATAATAGCATCATTCAAGCACAAGCATTATTGTAGGATATGATCAAACACATGATCATACAAGTATCGCACACACATAGACATAAAGTATTAAGCAAGCACACAAATAAGTATCAACCAAATGGCAAAGAAGGCAAAATAAGAAAAGCTCTCTCTCTCTCAGCCTATGATCTATACACTTTCTCCCCCTTTGGCAACAAGTTACCAAAAAGCTCGAAAATGCATAGTGCCATGCGTCTCTCTAGGCTTGAACTTCAGGAAGAGGCATTGAGAGGACTCCAAGGATGAATGCATATGTTGAAGTTGTTGGAGCTGGTAGAGTGGCAACTAGAGGTGGCACTAATGTTGTGGCTACAGGTGCTGATGTAGTTGCTCTTGTGTTAGCTATGGACACTGTAGCAGATCCCTACCCTCTTGGCACTCTCTAAAAGGCATCTGTGGTAGCCTGCCCTTTCCTCTCTCGTCAACTTCTTCTTGGAGCTACTCAACTGTTGTTTGCATCTCTGTCACCTTCAGATCAAGATCATAAAATTTAGTCTCAATGATCCTCTCCAGGCTCTCTTGGTTCTGAGTCAAGGTGGCCAAGCCCTTCCCAATCCTCAAGGTGTCTTGAATTAGATATCCAAGTTGATCTTGCTTAGTTTTGAGAAACACTTGAGATGCTTCTTCAGCACTTGGCATCTTTGCAGCTTTCTCAGCCTTTGCTTTCTCTCTCTTTTCTTGAGCCTCGGCAGATGTGCGATCTTCAGCATTCATGACAACTATGTTGTCCTCAAAATATGGACTCAAGGGAAGATGTTCCTTGTCCAAAAGTTATGTGCCTGTGCCCATCTTGGAGTTGATAAGCACATGGATGTGTGGAGCATACCCACATGACCTTTTCTGATCTGCAGTTGTTCTCTTGATTGTCTCAACAATCAGACTCGTGACTTTGAACTTTTGGGGCACATCAAACAACTGCAGCAAGTTGATGGAATGACCTCTGATCATTCTATGATCTCCTGACTTGGGGAACAATGTATGCCTCAAGATAGTGTTGATTGTGGTCAGACCATATAACAAATAGTAGACAGAGCCCATCTTGTGAGTTTCCAAGCCTTCGTCAGGAATTTCCTTGTACATATTTGCCATGGAGTTGTGATCCTTCTTCTTCTTTGCATATACATCGATGTCATCCTCTTGCTCTTTAGGGGCATTGATCAATTTGGCCCACTCAGCGACTGTTGATTGGTACCTAGTACCTTCAGACATCCACATAATCCTTCCATTAGGATGGAAGTGAGCTGTAGAGTAGAATTGCATTATGAGCTCATCATTCCACTTGGTGAGTTTCTGACCCACAAAAGTGTTTACTCCACATGATCTGAAACTTTCATGCACTCCTAGGAAGTGATCTTCATTGCTGTCAATATATTTCCAATCCACCCACTTCATATCATAGACAATGGGCTTCTTATCAAGCAAGATAGTCTCATAGAAATCCTGTTGTTCTTTGGTGTGGGACCTGCAATCCACAGCAGTCCTTCTCCTCACAGCATATGGATCAGATTGTCTCCATAGTATGAGACTTGCATCCTTTCTGATGTTCATGTTTTCAGCCACTGGATGGGTGTCATCATGATCAGGGATCTTAGGCTTTAAATTTCTAAGCACATGGGCTTCATCATCTTCTTCTTCTTCCTTACTCTCAGGCACTGGGGCCTTGTTCTTTTCAGCAGTTGATGTGTTCCTTGTGCTCCTATTGGGTGCAGACTTGGGAGCTAGAGCAGAAGCTTTGGGGGCTGTCTTGGGCTTATAAGGGGCAACCCTAGACTTGATGGCATCCCCCATTAGATTTTGTGACTTGGGTGCTGGTGTAGCATCCTCTTCCTCTTCTTCCTTAGCTGGGTCTTCCATCATAGAGGATCTTCCAATGACTTTTGCTATGGTCGTCTTGACCCTTTCTTTCCTCTTCTTGCCTTCACCAGCAGCCTCTTCAGTTAACTTGGAAGTCTCAAGAGTGGAGGCTCTGGCCTTTGACATGGGCACTCTCCTTGCAGGTGCCTTCTTGTTCAAACCAGGCTTAGTTGCAGTAGCAGTAGCAGCATATTCCTTTTTCAGCACCTTCTTCTTGGAGCTCACTTCCTCCTCAGCAGCCACATAATCCTCATCTTCAGTCAGAATTTCTCTTCTTCCTTGTCCTTGTAGCTGCTTTGGGCAAGTTGCTTGGGGTGCTCCTTCTACCCTCATCATAACTGCCTGAGGGACTAGTTGTTGGGGAACGCAGTATTTCAAAAAAATTCTACTATCACGCAAGATCTATCTAGGAGATGCATAGCAACGAGAGGGGAGAGTGTGTCCACTTACCCTCGTAGACCGAAAGCGGACGCATTAAGTAACGTGGTTGATGTAGTCCAACGTCTTCGCGATCCAACCAATCAAGTACCGAACGCACGGCACCTCCACGATCTGCACACGTTCAGCTCGGTGACATCCCTTGAACTCTAGATCCAGCTGAGGCCGAGGGAGAGTTTCGTCAGCACAACGACGTGTTGATGGTGATGATGAAGTTACCAACGTAGGGCTTCGCCTAAGCACTACGACAATATGACCGAGGTGGAAATCTGTGGAGGAGGGCACCGCACACGGCTAAAGATCAACTTGTGTGTCTATGGGGTGCCCCCCTCCCCCGTATATAAAGGAGTGGAGGAGGGGGTCGGCCGACCGGCCTCCTATGGCGCGCCCCAAGGGGGGAATCCTACTCCTACTAGGAGTAGGTTCCCCCTTTCCTAGTCCAACTAGGAGGGGGAAGGAAGGGAAGAGGGAGAGAAAGGAAAGGGGGGCCGGCCCCCTTCCCAATTTGGATTGGACTTGGGGGGTGCGCCCCACCTCTTGGCCGCCTCCTCCTCTCTTCCACTAAAGCCCATGTAGGCCCATTAAGCCCCCAGGGATTCCAGTAACCCCCCGATACTCTGGAAAATGCCCGAACTAATCTGAAACCTTTCCGGTGTCCAAACATAACCTTCCAATATATCAATAATCATGTCTCGACCATTTTGAGACTCCTTGTCATGTCCGTGATCACATCCGGGACTCCAAACAACCTTTGGTACATCAAATCACATAACTCACAATACATATCGTCATCGAACATTAAGCGTGCGGACCCTACGGGTTCGAGAACAATGTAGACATGACTGAAACTTATCTCTGATCAATAACCAATAGCGGAACTTGGATGCTCATATTGGTTCCTACATATTCTACAAAGATCTTTATCGGTCAAACAGCATAGCAACATACGTTGTTCCCTTTGTCATCGGTATGTTACTTGCCCGAGATTCAATCATCGGTATCATCATACCTAGTTCAATCTCATTACTGGCAAGTCTCTTTGCTCGTTCCATAATGCAACATCCCACAACTAACTCATTAGTCACATTGCTTGCAAGGCTTATAGTGATGTGCATTACCGAGAGGGCCCAAAGATACATCTCCGACAATCAGAGTGACAAATCCTAATCTCGATCTATGCCAACTCAACAAACACCATTGGAGACACCTGTAGAGCATCTTTATAATCACCTAGTTACGTTTTGATGTTTGATAGCACACAATGTGTTCCTTCGGTATTCGAGAGTTGCATAATCTCATAGTCTGAGGAACATGTATAAGTCATGAAGAAAGCAATAGCAGAAAAACTAAACGATCATTATGCTAAGCTAATAGATGGGTCTTGTCTATGGTTAGGAAACTTAACCATCCTTGATTAACCAGCTAGTCAAGTAGAGGCATACTATGGACATTTTGTTTGTCTATGTATTCACACAAGTACTAAGTTTCCGGTTAATACAATTCTAGCATGAATGATAAACATTTATCATGATATAAGGAAATATAAATAACAACTTTATTATTGCCTCTAGGGCATATTTCCTTCAGCCTCCCACTTGCACTAGAGTCAATAATCTAGTTCACATTGCCATGTGATTTAACACCAATAGTTCACATCTTTATGTGACTAACACCCATAGTTCACATCGCCATGTGACCAACACTCAAAAGGTTTTACTGGAGTCAATAATCTAGTTCACATCGCTATGTGATTAACACCCAAGAGTAATAAGGTATGATCATGTTTTGCCTGTGAGAGAAATTTTAGTCTACGGGTTTGCAACATTTAGATCCGTATGTATTTTGAAAATTACTATGTCTACAATACTCTTGCATGGAGCTACTCTAGCTAATTGCTCCCACTTTCAATATGTATCTAGATCGAGACTTAGAGCCATCCAGATCGGTGTCAAAGCTTGCATCGACATAACTCTTTACGACGAACTCTTTGTCACCTCCATAACCAAGAAACATTTCCTTATTCCACTAAGGATAATTTTGACTGTTGTCCAGTGATCTACTACTAGATCACTATTGTACTCCCTTGCCAAAATCATGCTAAGGTGTACAATAGGTCTAGTACACAACATATCATACTTTATAGAACCTATGACTGAGGCATAGGGAATGACTTTTCATTCTCTTTCTATTTTCTGCCGTGGTCGGGTTTTGAGCCTTTGCTCAACTTCACACCTTGCAACACAGGCAAGAACTCCGTCTTTGACTGATCCATTTTGAACTAATTTAAAACTTGTCAAGGTATGTACTCATTGAAAGAACTTATCAAGCGTCTTGATCTATCTCTATAGATCTTGATGCTCAATATGTAAGCATCTTCACCGAGGTCTTTCTTTGAAAAAACTCCTTTCAAATACTCCTTTATGCTTTCTAGAAAAATTCTACATCATTTCCGATCAACAATATGTCACTCACATATACTTATCAGAAAGATTGTAGTGCTCCCACTCACTTTCTTGTAAATACAGGCTTCACTGCAAGTCTGTATAAAACTATATGCTTTGATAAACTCATCAAAGTGTATATTCCAACTCCGAGATGCTTGCACCAGTCCATAGATAGATTGCTGGAGCTTGCACACTTTGTTAGCACCTTTAGGATTGAGAAAACCTTCTGGTTGCATCATATACAACTCTTCTTTAATAAATATATTAAGGAATACAATTTTGACATCCATTTGCCAGATTTCATAAAAAGCGGCAATTGCTAACATGATTCGGACAGACTTTAAGCATCGACGCGAGTGACAAAATCTCATCGTAGTCAACACCTTGAACTTGTCGAAAAACCTTTTGCGATAATTCAAGCTTTGTAGATAGTGACACTACTATCAGCGTCCATCTTCCTCTTGAAGATTTATTCTCAATGGCTCACCGATCATCGGGCAAGTCAATCAAAGTCCACACTTTGTTCTCATACATGGATCCCATCTCAGATTTCATGGCTTCAAGCCATTTCGCGGAATCTGGGCTCATCATCACTTCCTCATAGTTCGTAGGTTCATCATGGTCAAGTAACATGATCTCCGGAATAGGATTAGCGCACCACTCTGGTGCGGATCATACTTTGGTTGACCTACGAGGTTCGGTAGTAACTTGATCTGAAGTTCCATGATCATCATCATTAGCTTCCTCACTAATTGGTGTAGGAATCACTGGAACTGATTTCTGTGATGAACTACTTTCCAATTTGGGAGAAGGTACAATTACCTCATCAAGTTCTACTTTCCTCCCACTCACTTCTTTCGAGAGAAACTCCTTCTCTAGAAAGGATCCATTCTTAGCAATGAATATCTTGCCTTCGGATCTGTGATAGAAGGTGTACCCAACAGTTTCTTTTGGGTATCCTATGAAGACGCACTTCTTTGATTTGGGTTCGAGCTTATCAGTTTGAAACTTTTTTACATAAGCATCGCAACCCCAAACTTTAAGAAACGACAGCTTTGGTTTCTTGCAAAACCATAGTTCACATGGTGTCATCTCAACGGATTTAGATGGTGCCCTATTTAACGTGAATGCAGTTGTCTCTCATGCATAACCCCCAAAACGATAGCGGTAAATCAGTAAGAGACATCATAGATCGCACCATATCTAATAAAGTGTGGTTACGACATTCGGACACACCATTATGTTGTGGTGTTCTAGGTGGCATGAGTTGCGAAAGTATTCCGCATTGTTTCAAATGAAGACCAAACTCATAACTCAAATATTCACCTCCACAATCAGATCATAGAAACTTTATTCTCTTGTTATGATGATTTTCCACATCACTCTAAAAGTCTTTGAACTTTTCAAATGTTTCTGACTTATGTTTCATCAAGTAGATATACCCATATCTGCTCAAATCATCTATGAAGGTCAGAAAATAACGATACCCGCCGCGAGCCGTAATACTCATCAGACCGCATACATCAGTATGTATTATTTCCAATAAGTCAGTTGCTCGCTCCATTGTTCCGGAGAACAAAGTCTTAGTCATCTTGCCCATGAGGCATGGTTCGCAAGCATCAAGTGATTCCAACAGCCCATCAGTATGGAGTTTATTCATGCGCTTTACACCAATATGACCTAAACGGCAGTGCCACAAATAAGTTGCACTATCATTATTAACTTTGCATCTTTTGGCTTCAATATTATGAATATGTGTATCACTACGATCGAGATTCAATAAACCATTTATATTAAGTGTATGACCATAGAAGGTTTTATTCATGTAAACAGAACAAGAATTATTCTTTGACTTAAATGAATAACTGTATTGCAATAAACATGATCCAATCATATTCATGCTCAACGCAAACACCAAATAACATTTATTTTAGGTTCGACACTAATCCCGAAGGTAAAAGGAGTGTGCGATGGTGATCTTATCAATCTTGGAATCATTTCCAACACACATCGTCACCTTCCCCTTAACTAGTCTATGTTCATTTTGCAACTCATGTTTCGAGTTACAAATCTTAGCAACTGAACCGGTATCAAATACCCTAGGGTTACTATGAACACTAGTAAAGTACACATCAATAACATGTATATCACATATACTTTTGTTCACTTTGCCATCCTTATTATCCGCCAAGTATTTGGAGTAGTTCCATTTCCACTGACCATTCCCTTTACAGTAGAAGCACTCGGTTTCAGGCTTAGGTCTAGCTTTGGGCTTCTTCATGGGAGTGGCAACTTGCTTGCCATTCTTCTTGAAGTTCCCTTCCTTTCCCTTTCCCTTTTACTTGAAACTAGTGGTCTTGTCAACCATCAACACTTGATGCTTTTTCTTGATTTCTACCCTCGCCGATTTCAGCATCGCGAAGAGCTTGGGAATCGTCTCCGTTATCCCTTGCATATTATAGTTCATCACGAAGTTCTAGTAACTTGGTGATAGTGACTAGAGAACTCTGTCAATCACTATCTTATCTGGAATATTAACTCCCACTTGATTCAAGTGATTGTAGTACTCAGACATTCTGAGCATATGCTCACTAGCTAGGCTATTATCCTCCATCTTGTAGGCAAAGTACTTGTCGAAGGCCTCATACCTCTCGACTCGGGCATGAGTCTGAAATACCAATTTCAACTCTTGGAACATCTCATATGCTCCATGGCGTTTCAAAACATTTTTGAAGTCCCAGTTCTAAGCTGTAAAGTATGGTGCACTAAACTATCAAGTAGTCATCATACTGAGCTTGTCAAACATTCATAACGTTTGCATATGCTCCTGCAATAGTTCTGTCACCTAGCGGTGCATTAAGGACATAATTCTTCTATGCAGCAATGAGGATAATCCTCAGATCACGGACCTAGTCCGCATCATTGCTACTATCAACTTTCAACTTAGTTTTCTCTAGGAACATATCAAAAAAATAAACGGGGAGCTACATCGCAAGCTATTGATCTACAACATAGATATGCAAATACTATCAGGACTAAGTTCATGATAAATTAAAGTTCAATTAATCATGTTACTTAAGAACTCCCACTTAGATAGGCATCCCGCTAATCATCTAAGTGATCACGTGATCCATATCAACTAAACCATGTCCGGTCATCACGTGAGATGGAGTAGTTTTCAATGCTGAACATCACTATGTTGATCATATCTACTATATGATTCACGCTCAACCTTTTGGTCTCAGTGTTCCGAGGCCATATCTGCATATGCTAGGCTCATCAAGTTTAACCCAAGTATTCTACTTGTGCAAAACTAGCTTGCACCCGTTGTATGTGAACGTAGAGCTTATCACACCCGATCATCACGGGGTGCCTCGGCATGACGAACTATAGCAACGGTGCATACTCAGGGAGAACACTTATACCATGAAATTTAGTGAGAGATCATCTTATAATGCTATCGCCGTACTAAGCAGAATAAGATGCATAAAGGATAAACATCACATGCAATCAATATAAGTGATATGATATGGCCATCGTCATCTTGTGCCTTTGATCTCCATCTCCAAAGCACCGTCATGATCACCATCATCACCGGCTTGACACCTTGATCTCCATTGTAGCATCATTGTCGTCTCGCCAACTATTGCTTCTACGACTATTGCTACCGCTTACTGATAAAGTAACGCAATTACATGGCGATTGCATTTCATACAATAAAGCGACAACCATATGGCTCCTTCCAGTTGCCGATAACTGTTACAAAACATGATCATCTCATACAACAATTTATATAATCACGTCTTGACCATATCACATCACAACATGCCTTGCAAAAACAAGTTAGATGTCCTCTACTTTTGTTACAAGTTTTACGAGGCTGCTACGGGCTGAGCAAGAAATGTTCTTACCTATGCATCAAAAACCACAACGCGGTATAGTGATTGCTTTTTGATCTTCAGAAAGAACCCTGCTCATTGAATCCGATTCAACTAAAGTTGGAGAATCTGACACCCGCCAGCCACCTGTGTGCAAAGCATGTCGGTAGAACTAGTCTCATGAACGCGGTCATGTAATGTCAGTTTCATCCAACAATACCGCAGAATCAAGAAACAACTAGTGACGGCAAGCAATATGTATATACCCACGCCCACAACTCCTTTGTGCTCTACTCGTGCATATAACATCTACGCATAGACCTGGCTCGGATGCCACTGTTGGGATGCAGTATTTCAAAAAAATCCTATGATCACGCAAGATCTATCTAGGAGATGCATAGCAACTAGAGGGGAGAGTGTGTCCACGTACCCTCGTAGACCGAAAGCGGACGCGTTAGGTAACGCGGTTGATGTAGTCGAATGTCTTCGCGATCCAACCGATCAAGTACTGAACGCACGGCACCTCCGTGATCTGCACACATTCAGCTCGGTGACGTCCCTCGAACTCTAGATCCAGCTGAGGCCGAGGGAGAGTTTCGTCAGCATGACGGCGTGTTGACGGTGACGATGAAGTTACTGATGCAGGGCTTTGCCTAAGCACTACGATATATGACCGAGGTGGAAATCTGTGGAGGGGGGCACCGCACACGGCTAAAGATCAACTTGTGTGTCTATGGGGTGCCCCCCTCCCCCATATATAAAGGAGTGGAGGAGGGGGCCGGCCGGCCTCCTATGGCGCGCCCCAAGGGGGGAATCCTATTCCTACTAGGAGTAGGTTCCCCCCTATCCTAGTCCAACTAGGAGGGGAGGAAGGGAAGAGGAAGAGAAAGGAAAGGGGGTCGGCCCCCTTCCCAATTCGGATTGGGCTTGGGGGGCGCGCCCCACCTCTTGGCCGCCTCCTCCTCTCTTCCACTAAAGCCCATGTAGGCCCATTAAGCCCCGAGGGGTTCCGGTAACCCCCCGGTACTCCGGAAAATGCCCGAACTAATCCGAAACCTTTCCGGTGTCCAAACAACCTTCCAATATATCAATATTCATGCCTCGGCCATTTTGAGACTCCTTGTCATGTCCGTGATCACATCCGGGACTCCAAACAACCTTCGGTACATCAAATCACATAACTCACAATACATATCGTCATCGAACATTAAGCGTGCGGACCCTACGGGTTCGAGAACTATGTAGACATGACCGAGACTTATCTCTGGTCAACAACCAATAGTGGAACCTGGATGATCATATTGGTTCCTACATATTCTACGAAGGTCTTTATCGGTCAAACCGCATAAGAACATACGTTGTTCCCTTTGTCATCGGTATGTTACTTGCCCGAGATTCGATCGTCGGTGTCATCATACCTAGTTCAATCTCGTTACTGGAAAGTCTCTTTACTCATTCCGTAATGCAAAATCCTGCAACTAACTCATTAGTCACATTGCTTGCAAGGCTTATAGTGATGTGCATTACCGAGAGGGCCCAGAGATACCTCTCCGACAATCATAGTGACAAATCCTAATCTCGATCTATGCCAACTCAACAAACACCATCGGAGACACCTGTAGAGCATATTTATAATCACCCATTTAAGTTGTGACATTTGATAGCACACAAGGTGTTCCTCCGGTATTTGGGAGTTGCATAATCTCATAGTCTGAGGAACATGTATAAGTCATGAAGAAAGCAATAGCAGAAAAACTAAACGATCATTATGCTAAGCTAACGGATGGCTCTTGTCCATCACATCATTCTCTAATGATGTGGTCTCGTTCATCAAATGAAAACACATGTCTATGGTTAGGAAACTTAACCATCCTTAATTAACGAGCTAGTCAAGTACAGGCATACTAGGGACATTCTGCTTGTCTATGTATTCATTGATACGTCTCTAGCATATCTATAATTTTTGGTTGCTCCATGCTATTATATTATCTATTTTAGATGTTATTGGGCTTATTTTTACACTTTTATACTATTTTGGGACTAACCTATTAACCGGAGGCCCAGCCCAAATTACTGTTTTTTTGCCTATTTTAGAGTTTCGTCGAAAAGGAATATCAAACAGAGTCCAAACGGAATGAAACCTTCGGGAGCTTTATTTTTGGAACAAACGTGATCCAGGAGACTTGGAGTGGACGTCAAGCAATCAACAAGGCGGCCATGATGCAGGGGCGCGCCCACCCCCTGGGCGCGCCCTCCACCCTCGTGGGCCCCTTGTTGCTCCACCGACGTACTTCTTCCTCCTATATATATCCATATACCCCTCAAACATCCAGGAGCACCACAAAACCCTATTTCCACCGCCGCAACCTTATGTACCCAAGAGATCCCATCTTGGGGCCTTTTCCGGAGCTCCGTCGGAGCGGGCATTGATCACGGAGGGACTCTACATCAACTCCATGGCCCCTCCGATGATGTGTGAGTAGTTGACTTCAAACCTTCGGGTCCCTAGCTAGTAGCTAGATGGCTTCTTATCTCTCTTTGGATCTCAATACAAAGTTCTCCTCGATTCTCTTGGAGATATATTCGATTTAACTCTTCTTTTTGCGGTGTGTTTGTCCAGATCCGATGAATTGTGGGTTTATGATCCAGATTATCTATGAACAATATTTGAATCTTCTCTGAATTCTTTTATGTATGATTGGTTTATCTTTGCAAGTCTCTTTGAATTATCAGTTTGGTTTTTCCTACTAGATTGATCTTTTTTGCAATGGGAGAAGTGCTTAGCTTTGGGTTCAATCTTGCGGTGCTCGATCCCAGTGACAGAAAGGGAAACGACACTTATTGTATTGTTGCCATCGAGGATAAAAAGATGGGGTTTATATCATATTGCATGAGTGTATCCCTCTACATCATGTCATCTTGCTTAAGGCGTTACTCTGTTCTTATGAACTTAATACTCTAGATGCATGCTGGATAGCGGTCGATGTGTGGAGTAATAGTAGTAGATGCAGGCAGGAGTTGGTCTACTTGTCGCGGACGTGATACCTATATACATTATCATGCCTAGATATTCTCATATTATTCGCTTTTCTATCAATTGCTCGACAGTAATTTGTTCACCCACCGTAATACTTATGATATCTTGAGAGAAGCCACTAGTGAAACCTATGGCCCCCGGGTCTATTCTCCATCATACAAGTTTCCAATCTATTTTTTTGCAATCTTTACTTTCAATCTATATCATAAAAATACCAAAAATACTTATCTTATTATTATCATCTCTATTAGATCTCACTCTTGCAAGTGGCCGTGAAGGGATTGACGACCCCTTTATCGTGTTGGTTGTGAGGTTCTTATTTTCTGTGTAGGTACGAGGTGACTCACGCGTGGTCTCCTACTGGATTGATACCTTGGTTCTCAAAAACTGAGGGAAATTCTTATGCTGCTTTACTGCACCACCCTTTCCTCTTCAAGGGAAAACCGACGCAGTGCTCAAGAGGTAGCAAGAAGGATTTATGGCGCCGTTGCCGGGGAGATCTATGCCAAGTCAAGGCATACCAAGTACCCATCACGACTCTTATCCTTCACATTACATTATTTGCCATTTGCCTCTCGTTTTCCTCTCCCCCACTTCACCCTTTCCGTTTTATTCTCCCTCTCTTTTCCATTCGCCTCTTTTTTGCTTGCCTCGTCGTTATGGCTAGTCCTTTATCTACTCCCTTGTCTCTCGAAAATGAAGTTCTTAATTTTAAACAAAGGGAGGGAGAAAATCTAAAAGATGCTTGGTACAGAATTTGCAATGCGCAAAATAGATCTACTAGGAAGCAATCTACTTCCGTTCTTCTTTGCAATTTTTATGTAGGCATCACGCCTTGGAATAGATATATTCTTGATACCATTCCGGAGGAAATTTCTTGGGTAGCGATAATTTTGATTCTTATAATGCTATGATAGATTTGTTTGGCCCACCGCCTCTTTTGGTTAATGGAACTACTTTAACTTTGGAACATGTGATGCAAAGGCTTGAAATTATTGAAAATAAAGTTGCTACCGTAGAGTTGATTGAAACTTTGGATAGAAAGATCCACAACCAAGTTACCCAATACGGATCTAAGGTAGGAGTGGCTCTTAAATTTTTTAAAGAAAAGGAACCTATGGTTAATGAAAAGATAGATCAAGATTCCACTAGAATTGATAAAATTGAGGATATTATTACCAACCTAGGATCTACCTTTTCTTCCGTGAAAAACACTCCTTCTAATGCTAAGATTGCCAAATTGATGTATGTCTAAAATTAAGGGTGAAACTTCTAGTAGGGGAAATGCGGACCTCAAATCCATAAGTGTTCACCCCAACTTTCTTGCTATCCTTAAGGAACCTTTTGCTACAAATGATTTTCTTGATTTTGTGCCTAGGAGTTTGATAATTAATAAAAAGTAAAGAGACTCCTAGGGGTTATAGGTGTCTTATTGAAGAATTGCCTACCAAAGATGGCAATACCTAGATCTATCCTTACTTTTATGCCTAGCTAAGGGCGTTAAACGATAGCGCTTGTTGGGAGGCAACCCAATTTTATTTTTATTCCTTGATTTTTGCTCCTGTTTAGTAATAAATAATTTATCTAGCCTCTTTTTTGGTTGTGTTTTTTTTAATTAGTGTTTGCGCCAAGTAGAACCGTTGGGAAGACTTGGGGAAAGTCTTTTTGATCTTGCTGTAAAAAACAGAAACTTTAGCGCTCACGAGAATTGCTGCCATTTTTTATTGGAAAGTGCTATTTAGTTAATTATTTGTGCAGATGATTAATAGATAAATTCCTTACGTCCAGAAATTTATTTTAGAATATTTTGGGTTACATAAGTGGACTAAACCTACAGATTACTACAGACTATTCTGTTTTTGACAGATTCTGTTTTTCGTGTGTTGTTTGCTTATTTTGATGAATCTATGGCTAGTAATAGCGTTTATGAACCATAGAAAAGTTGGAATACAGTAGGTTTAACACCAATATAAATCAAGAATGAGTTCATTACAGTACCGTGAGGTGGTGTTTTGTTTTCTTTCGCTAACGGAGCTCACAAGATTTTTCTGTTAAGTTTTGTGTTGTGAAGTTTTCAAGTTTTGGGTAAAGATTTGATGGATTATGGAACAAGGAGTGGCAAGAGCCTAAGATTGGGGATTCCCATGGCACACCAAGGTAAAATACAAGGACACCAAAAAGCCTAAGCTTGGGGATGCCCCAGAAGGCATCCCCTCTTTTGTCTTCGTTCATCGGCAACCTTACTTGGAGCTATATTTTTATTCACCACATGATATGTGTTTTGCTTGGAGCGTCTTGTATGATTTGAGTCTTTGCTTTTTAGTTTACCACAATCATCCTTTATGTACACACCTTTTGATAGAGACACACATGAATTGGAATTTATTAGAATACTTATGTGCTTCACTTATATCTTTTGAGCTATATAATTTTTGCCCTAGTGCTCCAATTATATCTTTTAGAGCACGGCGGTGGTTCTATTTTATAGAAATAATTGATCTCTCATGCGTCACTTATATTATTTTGAGAGTCCTTGAGAACAACATGGCAATTTGCTTTTAAGCATTATAAAAACTTTCATATAAGTGCATTGAATACTAAGAGAAGTTTGATACTTGATGATTGTTTTGAGATATGGAGATGGTGATATTAGAGTCATGCTAGTTGAGCAGTTGTGAATTTGAGAAATACTTGTGTTGAAGTTTGTGATTCTCGTAGCATGCACGTATGGTGAACCGTTATGTGATGAAGTCAGAGCATGATTTATTTATTTATTGCCTTCCTTATAAGTGGCGGTCGGGGACGAGTGATGGTCTTTTCCTACCAATCTATCCCCCTAGGAGCATGCACATAGTACTTTGTTTCGATAACTAATAGATTTTTGCAATAAGTATGTGAGTTCTTTATGACTAATATTGAGTCCATGGATCATATGCACCCTCACCCTTCCACCATTTGCTAGCCTCTCTAGTACCGCGCAACTTTCGCCGGTACCATATGTTGGGTAACGTAGTAATTTCAAAAAAATTCCTACGCACACGCAAGATCATGGTGATGCATAGCAACGAGAGGGGAGAGTGTGATCTACGTACCCTTGTAGACCGACAGCGGAAGCTTTAGCACAACGCAGTTGATGTAGTCGTACGTCTTCACGGCCCGACCGATCAAGCACCGAAACTACGGCACCTCCGAGTTCTAGCACACGTTTAGCTCGATGACGATCCCCGGACTCCGATCCAGCAAAGTGTCGGGGAAGAGTTCTGTCAGCACGACGGCGTGGTGACGATCTTGATGTACTACCGTCGCAGGGCTTCGCCTAAGCACCGCTACAATATTATCGAGGATTATGGTGGAAGGGGGCACCGCACACGGCTAAGAATATGATCACGTGGATCAACTTGTGTGTCTAGGGGTGCCCCCTGCCCCCGTATATAAAGGAGCAGGGGGAGGTGCGGCCGGCCAGGAGGAGGGCGCACCAGGAGGAGTCCTACTCCCACCGGGAGTAGGATTCCCCCCCCCTTTCCTAGTTGGAATAGGATTCGGGAGGGGGAAAGAGGAGAGAGAGAAGGAAGGGGGGGCGCCGCCCCCTCTCCTTGTCCTATTCGGACTAGGGGGGAGGGGCGCGCAGCCCAGCCCTGGCCACCTCTCCTCTCTTCCACTAAAGCCCACTAAGGCCCATATACCTCCCGGGGGGTTCCGGTAACCTCCCGGTACTCCGGTAAAATCCCGATTTCACCCGGAACACTTCCGATATCCAAATATAGGCTTCCAATATGTCAATCTTTATGTCTCGACCATTTCGAGACTCCTCGTCATGTCCATGATCACATCCGGGACTCCGAACAAACTTCGGTACATCAAAATGCATAAACTCATAATATAACTATCATCAAAACCTTAAGCGTGCGGACCCTACGGGTTCGAGAACAATGTAGACATGACCGAGACACGTCTCCGGTGAATAACCAATAGCGGAACCTGGATGCTCATATTGGCTCCCACATATTCTACGAAGATCTTTATCGGTCAGACCGCATAACAACATACGTTGTTCCCTTTGTCATCGGTATGTTACTTGCCCGAGATTCGATCGTCGGTATCTCAATACCTAGTTCAATCTCGTTACCGGCAAGTCTCTTTACTCGTTTCGTAATACATCATCTTGCAACTAACTCATTAGTTGTAATGCTTGCAAGGCTTATGTGATGTGCATTACCGAGAGGGCCCAGAGATACCTCTCCGACAATCGGAGTGACAAATCCTAATCTCGAAATACGCCAACCCAACATGTACCTTTGGAGACACCTGTAGAGCTCCTTTATAATCACCCAATTACGTTGTGACGTTTGGTAGCACACAAAGTGTTCCTCCGGCAAACGGGAGTTGCATAATCTCATAGTCATAGGAACATGTATAAGTCATGAAGAAAGCAATAGCAACATATTAAACGATCGGGTGCTAAGCTAATGGAATGGGTCATGTCAATCACATCATTCTCCTAATGATGTGATCCCATTAATCAAATGACAACACATGTCTATGGTTAGGAAACATAACCATCTTCGATTAATGAGCTAGTCAAGTAGAGGCATACTAGTGACGTTTGGTTTGTCTATGTATTCACACAAGTATTATGTTTCCAGATAATACAATTTTAGCATGAATAATAAACATTTACCATGATATAAGGAAATAAAATAATAACATTATTATTGCCTCTAGGGCATATTTCCTTCAGTCTCCCACCTGCACTAGAGTCAATAATCTAGATTACACAGTAATGATTCTAACACCCATGGAGATTTGGTGTTGATCATGTTTTGCTCGTGGAAGAGGCTTAGTCAACGGGTCTGCTATATTCAGATCTGTATGTATCTTGAAAATCTCTATGTCTCCCACCTGGACTAGATCCCAGGTGGAATTCAAGCGTCTCTTGATGTGCTTGGTTCTCTTGTGAAATCTGGATTCCTTTGCCAAGGCAATTGCACCAGTATTGTCACAAAAGATTTTCAGTGGACCCGATGCACTAGGTATGACACCTAGATCGGATATGAACTCCTTCATCCAGACTCCTTCGTTTGCTGCTTCCGAAGCAGCTATGTACTCCGCTTCACATGTAGATCCCGCCACAACGCTTTGTTTAGAACTGCACCAACTGACAGCTCCACCGTTTAATGTAAACACGTATCCGGTTTGCGATTTAGAATTGTCCGGATCAGTGTCAAAGCTTGCATCAACGTAACCATTTACGATGAGCTCTTTGTCACCTCCATATATGAGAAACATATCCTTAGTCCTTTTCAGGTATTTCAGGATGTTCTTGACCGCTGTCTAGTGATCCACTCCTGGATTACTTTGGTACCTCCCTGCTAGACTTATAGCAAGACACACATCAGGTCTGGTACACAGCATTGCATACATGATAGAGCCTATGGCTGAAGCATAGGGAACATCTTTCATTTTCTCTCTATCTTCTACATTGGTCGGGGATTGAGTCTTACTCAATTTCACACCTTGTAACACAGTCAAGAATCCTTTCTTTGCTTGATCCATTTTGTACTTCTTCAAAACTTTGTCAAGGTATGTGCTTTGTGAAAGTCCAATTAAGCGTCTTGATCTATCTCTATAGATCTTAATGCCCAATATGTAGGCAGCTTCACCGAGGTCTTTCATTGAAAAACTCTTATTCAAGTATCCTTTTATGCTATCCAGAAATTCTATATCATTTCTGATTAGCAATATGTCATCTACATATAATATCAGAAATGCTACAGAGCTCCCACTCACTTTCTTGTAAATACAGGCTTCTCCAAAAGTTTGTACAAAACCAAATGCTTTGATCACACTATCAAAGCGTTTATTCCAACTCCGAGAGGCTTGCACCAATCCATAAATGGATCGCTGGAGCTTGCACACTTTGTTAGCTCCCTTTGGATCGACAAAACCTTCCGGCTGCATCATATACAACTCTTCTTGCAGAAATCCATTCAGGAATGCAGTTTTGACATCCATTTGCCAAATTTCATAATCATAAAATGCGGCAATTGCTAAAATGATTCGGACAGACTTAAGCATCGCTACGGGTGAGAAGGTCTCATCGTATTCAATCCCTTGAACTTGCCGAAAACCTTTTGCGACAAGTCGAGCTTTGTAGACAGTAATATTACCGTCAGCGTCAGTCTTCTTCTTGAAGATCCATTTATTCTCAATTGCTTGCCGATCATTGGGCAAGTCAACCAAAGTCCATACTTTGTTCTCATACATGGATCCCATCTCAGATTTCATGGCTTCAAGCCATTTTGCGGAATCTGGGCTCACCATCGCTTCTTCATAGTTCGTAGGTTCATCATGATCTAGTAGCATGACTTCCAGAACAGGATTACCGTACCACTCTGGTGCGGATCTTACTCTGGTTGATCTACGAGGTTCAGTAGTATCTTGTTCTGAAGTTTCATGATCATTATCATTAGCTTCCTCACTAATTGGTGTAGGTGTCACAGAAACTGGTTCCTGTGATGTGCTACTTTCCAATAAGGGAGCAGGTACAGTTACCTCGTCAAGTTCTACTTTCCTCCCACTCACTTCTTTCGAGAGAAACTCCTTCTCTAGAAAGTTTCCGAATTTAGCAACAAAAGTCTTGCCTTCGGATCTGTGATAGAAGGTGTATCCAATAGTTTCCTTTGGATATCCTATGAAGACACATTTCTCCGATTTGGGTTCGAGCTTATCAGGTTGAAGTTTTTTCACATAAGCATCGCAGCCCCAAACTTTCAGAAACGACAACTTTGGTTTCTTGCCAAACCATAGTTCATATGGCGTCGTCTCAACGGATTTTGATGGTGCCCTATTTAACGTGAATGCGGCCGTCTCTAGAGCATATCCCCAAAACAATAGCGGTAAATCAGTAAGAGACATCATAGATCGCACCATATCTAGTAAAGTACGATTACGACGTTCGGACACACCATTACGCTGTGGTGTTCCGGGTGGCGTGAGTTGCGAAACTATTCCACATTGTTTTAAATGTACACCAAACTCGTAACTCAAATATTCTCCTCCACGATCAGATCGTAGGAATTTTATTTTCTTGTTACGATGATTTTCAACTTCACTCTGAAATTCTTTGAACTTTTCAAATGTTTCAGACTTATGTTTCATTAAGTAGATATACCCATATCTGCTTAAGTCATCTGTGAAGGTGAGAAAATAACGATATCTGCCACGAGCCTCAACATTCATCGGACCACATACATCTGTATGTATGATTTCCAATAAATCTGTTGCTCTCTCCATAGTACCGGAGAACGGTGTTTTTGTCATCTTACCCATAAGGCACGGTTCGCAAGTACCAAGTGATTCATAATCAAGTGGTTCCAAAAGCCCATCAGTATGGAGTTTCTTCATGCGCTTTATACCGATATGACCCAAATGGCAGTGCCACAAATAAGTTGCACTATCATTATCAACTCTGCATCTTTTGGTTTCAACACTATGAATATGTGTGTCACTACTATCGAGATTTAATAAGAATAGACCACTCTTTAAGGGTGCATGACCATACAAGATATTACTCATGTAAATAGAACAACCATTATTCTCTGATTTAAATGAATAACCGTCTCGCATCAAACAAGATCCATATATAATGTTCATGCTTAACGCTGGCACCAAATAACAATTATTTAGGTCTAATACTAATCCCGAAGGTAGATGTAGAGGTAGCGTGCCAACTGCGATCACATCGACTTTGGAACCATTTCCCACGCGCATCGTCACCTCGTCCTTAGCCAATCTTCGCTTAATCCATAGTCCCTGTTTCGAGTTGCAAATATTAGCAACAGAACCAGTATCAAATACCCAGGTGCTACTGCGAGCATTAGTAAGGTACACATCAATAACATGTATATCACATATACCTTTGTTCACCTTGCCATCCTTCTTATCCGCCAAATACTTGGGGCAGTTCCACTTCCAGTGACCAGTCTGCTTGCAGTAGAAGCACTCAGTTTCAGGCTTAGGTCCAGGTTTGGGTTTCTTCTCTTGAGTAGCAACTTGCTTGCTGTTCTTTTTGAAGTTCCCCTTCTTCTTCCCTTTGCCCTTTTTCTTGAAACTAGTGGTCTTGTTGACCATCAACACTTGATGCTCCTTCTTGATTTCTACCTCTGCAACTTTCAGCATTGTGAAGAGCTCGGGAATAGTCTTATTCATCCCTTGCATATTATAGTTCATCACGAAGCTCTTGTAGCTTGGTGGCAGTGATTGGAGAATTCTGTCAATGACGCAATCATCTGGAAGATTAACTCCCAATTGAATCAAGTGATTATTATACCCAGACATTTTGAGTATATGCTCACTAACAGAACTGTTCTCCTCCATCTTGCAGCTATAGAACTTATTGGAGACTTCATATCTCTCAATCCGGGCATTTGCTTGAAATATTAACTTCAACTCCTGGAACATCTCATATGCTCCATGACGTTCAAAACGTCGTTGAAGTCCCGATTCTAAGCCGTAAAGCATGGCACACTGAACTATCGAGTAGTCATTAGCTTTGCTCTGCCAGACGTTCATAACATCTGGTGTTGCTCCAGCAGCAGGCCTGGCACCTAGCGGTGCTTCCAGGACATAATTCTTCTGTGCAGCAATGAGGATAATCCTCAAGTTACGGACCCAGTCCGTGTAATTGCTACCATCATCTTTCAACTTTGCTTTCTCAAGGAACGCATTAAAATTCAACGGAACAACAGCACGGGCCATCTATCTACAATCAAACATAAACAAGCAAGATACTATCAGGTACTAAGTTTCATGATAAATTTAGGTTCAATTAATCATATTACTTAAAGAACTCCCACTTAGATAGACATCCCTCTAATCCTCTAAGTGAATACGTGATCCAAATCAACTAAACCATGTCCGATCATCACGTGAGATGGAGTAGTTTCATTGGTGAACATCACTATGTTGATCATATCTACTATATGATTCACGCTCGACCTTTCGGTCTCCGTGTTCTGGGGCCATATCTGTATATGCTTGGCTCGTCAAGTATAACCTGAGTATTCCGCGTGTGCAACTGTTTTGCACCCATTGTATTTGAACGTAGAGTCTATCACACCCGATCATCACGTGGTGTCTCAGCACGAAGAACTTTCGCAATGGTGCATACTCGGGGAGAACACTTCTTGATAATTAGTGAGAGATCATCTTATAATGCTACCGTCAATCAAAGCAAGATAAGATGCATAAAAGATAAACATCACATGCAATCAATATAAGTGATATGATATGGCCATCATCATCTTGTGCTTGTGATCTCCATCTTCGAAGCACCGTCATGATCACCATCGTCACCGGCGCGACACCTTGATCTCCATCGTAGCATCGTTGTCGTCTCGCCAATCTTATGCTTCCATGACTATCGCTACCGCTTAGTGATAAAGTAAAGCATTACAGCGCGATTGCATTGCATACAATAAAGCGACAACCATATGGCTCCTGCCAGTTGCTGATAACTCGGTTACAAAACATGATCATCTCATACAATAAAATTTAGCATCATGTCTTGACCATATCACATCACAACATGCCCTACAAAAACAAGTTAGACGTCCTCTACTTTGTTGTTGCAAGTTTTACGTGGCTGCTACGGGCTTAAGCAAGAACCAATCTTACCTACGCATCAAAACCACAACGATAGTTTGTCAAGTTGGTGCTGTTTTAACCTTCGGAAGGACCGGGCGTAGCCACACTCGGTTCAACTAAAGTTGGAGAAACTGTCACCCGCTAGCCACCTTTGTGCAAAGCACGTCGGGAGAACCGGTCTCACGTAAGCGTACGCGTAATGTCGGTCCTGGCCGCTTCGTCCAACAATACCGCCGAACCAAAGTATGACATGCTGGTAAGCAGTATGACTTATATCGCCCACAACTCACTTGTGTTCTACTCGTGCATATAACATCAACACATAAAACCTAGGCTCGGATGCCACTGTTGGGTAACGTAGTAATTTAAAAAAAATTCCTACGCACACGCAAGATCATGGTGATGCATAGCAACGAGAGGGGAGAGTGTGATCTACGTACCCTTGTAGACCGACAGCGGAAGCGTTAGCACAATGCGGTTGATGTAGTCGTACGTCTTCACGGCCCGACCGATCAAGCACCGAAACTACGGCACCTCCGAGTTCTAGCACACGTTCAGCTCGATGACGATCCCCGGACTCCGATCCAGCAAAGTGTCGGGGAAGAGTTCCGTCAGCACGACAGCATGGTGACGATCTTGATGTACTACCGTCGCAGGGCTTCGCCTAAGCACCGCTACAATATTATCGAGGATTATGGTGGAAGGGGGCACCGCACACGGCTAAGAATATGATCACGTGGATCAACTTGTGTGTCTAGGGGTGCCCCCTGCCCCCGTATATAAAGGAGCAGGGGGAGGTGCGGCCGGCCAGGAGGAGGGCGCGCCAGGAGGAGTCCTACTCCCACCGGGAGTAGGATTCCCCCCCTTTCCTAGTTGGAATAGGATTCGGGGGGGAAAGAGGAGAGAGAGAAGGAAGGGGGCGCCGCCCCCCTCTCCTTGTCCTATTCGGACTAGGGGGGAGGGGCGCGCGGCCCAGCCCTGGCCACCTCTCCTCTCTTCCACTAAAGCCCACTAAGGCCCATATACCTCCCGGGGGGTTACGGTAACCTCCCGGTACTCCGGTAAAATCCCGATTTCACCCGGAACACTTCCGATATCCAAATATAGGCTTCCAATATGTCAATCTTTATGTCTCGACCATTTCGAGACTCCTCGTCATGTCCATGATCACATCCGGGACTCCGAACAAACTTCGGTACATCAAAATGCATAAACTCATAATATAACTATCATCAAAACCTTAAGCGTGCGGACCCTACGGGTTCGAGAACAATGTAGACATGACCGAGACACGTCTCCGGTGAATAACCAATAGCGGAACCTGGATGCTCATATTGGCTCCCACATATTCTACGAAGATCTTTATCGGTCAGACCGCATAACAACATACGTTGTTCCCTTTGTCATCGGTATGTTACTTGCCCGAGATTCGATCGTCGGTATCTCAATACCTAGTTCAATCTCGTTACCGGCAAGTCTCTTTACTCGTTTCGTAATACATCATCTTGCAACTAACTCATTAGTTGCAATGCTTGCAAGGCTTATGTGATGTGCATTACCGAGAGGGCCCAGAGATACCTCTCCGACAATCGGAGTGACAAATCCTAATCTCGAAATACGCCAACCCAACAAGTACCTTCGGAGACACCTGTAGAGCACCTTTATAATCACCCAGTTACGTTGTGACGTTTGGTAGCACACAAAGTGTTCCTCCGGTAAACGGGAGTTGCATAATCTCATAGTCATAGGAACATGTATAAGCATGAAGAAAGCAATAGCAACATATTAAACGATCGGGTGCTAAGCTAATGGAATGGGTCATGTCAATCACATCATTCTCCTAATGGTGTGATCCCATTAATCAAATGACAACACATGTTTATGGTTAGGAAACATAACCATCTTCGATTAACGAGCTAGTCAAGTAGAGGCATACTAGTGACGTTTGGTTTGTCTATGTATTCACACAAGTGTTATGTTTCCGAATAATACAATTTTAGCATGAATAATAAACATTTATCATGATATAAGGAAATAAAATAATAACATTATTATTACCTCTAGGGCATATTTCCTTCACCATAAACCCACCATATACCTTCCTCAAAACAGCCACCATACCTACCTATTATTGCATTTCCATAGCCATTCCGAGATATATTGCCATGCAACTTTCCACCGTTCCATTTGGTATGACACGCTTCATCGTTGTCATATTGCTTTGCATGATCATGTAGTTGACATCGTATTTGTGGCAAAGCCACCGTTCATAATTCTTTCATACATGTCACTCTTGATTCATTGCATATCCCGGTACACCGCCAGAGGCATTCATATAGAGTCATACTTTGTTCTAAGTATTGAGTTGTAATTCTTGAGTTGTAAGTAAAAAGAAGTGTGATGATCATCATTATTAGAACATTGTCCCAGTGAGGAAAGGATGATGGAGACTATGATTCCCCCACAAGTCGGGATGAGACTTCGGACAAAAAATAAAATAAAAAAAGAGAAAAGAGGCCAAAAGAAAAAAAAAGGAAAGAAGGCCCAAATAAAAAAATAAAAAATGAGATAAAAAGAGAGAAGGGACAATGTTACTATCCTTTTTCCACACTTGTGCTTCAAAGTAGCACCATGATCTTCATGATAGAGAGTCTCCTATGTTGTCACTTCCATAAACTAGTGGGAATTTTACATTATAGAACTTGGCTTGTATATTCCAATGATGGGCTTCCTCAAATTTCCCTAGGTCTTCATGAGCAAGCAAGTTGGATGCACACCCACTTAGTTTCTTTTGTTGAGCTTTCATACACTTATAGCTCTAGTGAATCCGTTGCATGGCAATCCCTACTCACTCACATTGATATCTATTGATGGGCATCTCCATAGCCCGTTGATACACCTAGTTGATGTGAGACTATCTTCTCCTTTTTTGTCTTCTCCACGACCACCTTTCTATTCCACCATAGTGCTATATCCATGGCTCACGCTCATATATTGCGTGAATATTGAAAAAGTTTGAGAACATCAAAAGTATGAAACAATTGCTTGGCTTGTCATCGGGGTTGTGCATGATTTAATATTTTGTGTGATGAAGATAGAGCATAGCCATACTATATGATTTTGTAGGGATAACTTTCTTTGGCCATGTTATTTTGAGAAGACATGATTGCTTAGTTAGTATGCTTGAAGTATTATTATTTCTGTGTCAATATTAAACTTTTATCTTGAATCTTTCAGATCTGAACATTCATGCCACAATAAAGAAAAATTACATTGAGAAATATGTTAGGAAGCATTCCACATCAAAAAATCTGTTTTTATCATTTACCTACTCGAGGACGAGCAGGAATTAAGCTTGGGGATGCTTGATACGTCTCCAACGTATCTATACTTTTTGATTGCTCCATGCTATTATATTATCTATTTTGGATGTTATTGGGCTTATTTTTACACTTTTATACTATTTTTGGGACTAACCTATTAACCGGAGGCCCAGCCCAAATTGCTGTTTTTTTGCCTATTTTAGAGTTTCACCGAAAAGGAATATCAAATGGAGTCCAAACGAAATGAAACCTTTGGGAGCATTATTTTTGGAACAAACGTGATAAAGAAGACTTGGAGTGGACGTCAAGCAATCAACGAGGCGGCCACGAGGTAGGGGGCGCGCCCACCCCCCCTGGGCGAGCCCTCCACCCTCGTGGGTCCCTCGTTGCTCCACCGACGTACTTCTTCCTCCTATATATATATATATATATATCCATATACCCCCCAAACATCAAGGAGCACCACGAAACCCTATTTCCACCACTGCAACCTTCTGTACCCAAGAGATCCCATCTTGGGGCCTTTTCTGGAGCTCCGCCGGATGGGGCATTGATCACGGAGGGCCTCTACATCAACTCCATGGCCCCTCCGATGATGTGTGAGTAGTTTACTTCAGACCTTCGGGTCCATAGGTAGTAGCTAGATGGCTTCTTATCTCTCTTTGGATCTCAATACAAAGTTCTCCTTGATTCTCTTGGAGATCTATTCGATGTAACTCTTCTTTTTGTGGTGTGTTTGTCGAGATCCGTTGAATTGTGGGTTTATGATCCAGACTATCTATGAAAAATATTTGAATCTTCTCTGAATTCTTTTATGTATGATTGGTTTATCTTTGCAAGTCTCTTCGAATTATCAGTTTGGTTTGGCCTACTAGATTGATCTTTCTTGCAATGGGAGAAGTGCTTAGCTTTGGGTTCAATCTTGCGGTGCTCGATCCCAGTGACAGAAAGGGAAACGACACGTATTGTATTGTTGCCATCGAGGATAAAAAGATGGGGTTTATATCATATTGCATGAGTTTATCCTTCTACATCATGTCATCTTGCTTAAGGCGTTACTCTGTTCTTATGAACTTAATACTCTAGATGCATGCTGGATAACGGTCGATGTGTGGAGTAATAGTAGTAGATGCAGGCAGGAGTCGGTCTACTTGGCGCAGACATGATGCCTATATACATGATCATGCCTAGATATTATCATAATTATTCGCTTTTCTATCAATTGCTCGACAGTAATTTGTTCACCCACCATAATACTTATGCTATCTTGAGAGAAGCCACTAGTGAAACCTATGGCCCCCGGGTCTATTCTCCATCATACAAGTTTCCAATCTATTTTATTTTGCAATCTTTACATTCAATCTATATCATAAAAATACCAAAAATACTTATCTTATTATTATCATCTCTATCAGATCTCACTCTTGCAAGTGGCCGCGCGTTGGTTGCGAGGTTCTTATTTGTTTGTGTAGGTACGAGGTGAGGTCTCCTACTGGATTGATACATTGGTTCTCAAAAACTGAGGGAGATACTTACGCTGCTTTACTGCACCACCCTTTCCTCTTCATGGGAAAACCAACGCAGTGCTCAAGAGGTAGCATTCACACATGTACTAAGTTTCCGGTTAATACAATTCTAGCATGAATAATAAACATTTATCATGATATACGGAAATATAAATAACAACTTTATTATTGCCTCTAGGGCATATTTCCTTCACTAGTGCCCTCACTCAGGTTCACCTGCTCTTCTGACTTGTTCTGGCTATCACTCTAATCAGACATTCTGGCAAAGCAAACTGACAGCTGACCCTGTGAATAGTTATAGATGAGATAGAGTGGATGAGCATCACAAAGTGCAGAGATTTTGCAAAATAGATGAGTCAGAAACTTAGTTTTAGTTTTCCACAGAAAGCATTTCAGAGCTACCGATTTGTTAAACTCGGTGACACCGAAGCAACTTTTGGAGTCTAAACTAGTGAAATCGGTCAGACCGAGACACAGTTTGGTGACTCCAAGATTGCTAGGGTTTCACAGAGAGTTGAACTCGGTCACACCGATTTGCCTGTTTCGGTCAGACCGAAACATGCAAGTGAAATGGCCTAAGCCAAATCGGTGAGACCTATTTCCACAATCCATCGGTCCGAGATGAGTTCGACCAAAACCTAACCTAATCAGTGAGACCTATTTTCGAATCAAATCTAATCTAAAGGATGTTTTCGCTAGAAAGGATGATTCAATACGTGGTAAGAAACATGGCATTTGCTTTGTGCTAAGAATCGGAGAAAAGAACAGCACAAAGGAGTCGAACTCATACCCTAACTCAGTGATGAGTTCGCTAGGCGGTGTTGAAATCCGTTGACGGCGACGGAGACCAACGGCGGGAGGTCGCTGGCGATGAGAGGATGATCTAGAGACCCGAGGTGGCAGAGCAGGACACACGTGGGCTGAGAGGTTTTGGAGTAATTTCCAAAATTTGACCCGTCGGTATTTATATCCTGACCCTGTCGGTGTGACCGAGTGGAACAACTCGGTGGCACCGAGATGCAGAATCACAAGTGGTTACTGTTGGTGAACGTAGCAGAAAACAAAAAAATTTCCTACGGTTTCACCAAGATCCATCTAGGAGTTCATCTAGCAACGAGTGATTAGATGCATCTACGTACCTTGTAGATAGCGAGCAGAAGCGTTCAAAGAACGGGGATGATGTAGTCGAACACGACATGATCCAAATCACCGATGATCTTAGCACCGAACGGACGGTGCCTCCGCGTTCAACACACGTACGGAACGGATGACGTCTCCTCCTTTCTTGATCCAGCAAGGGGGGAAGAGAGGTTGATGAAGATCCAGCAGCACGACGGCGTGGTGGTGGATGCAGGGCGTCACAGTAGCAGGGCTTCGCCTATACTACGAGAGAGAGACGTAACGGGGAGAGAGGAAGCACCAAAGGCTGAGGTATGAAGTCCTCCCTCTCCTCAACTATATATAGGAGGGCCAAGGGGGGTGCGCCAGCCTAGGAGATCCAATCTCCTAGGTGCGGCGGCCAGGGAGGTTTCCCTCCCCCCCAAGGCACTCAGGGGTGCCTTCCACTAGTGGGACTCCTCCCCCATGGAAACCCTAGGCGCATGGGCCTATAGGGGCTGGTGCCCTTGGCCCATATAGGCCAAGGCGCACCCCCTACAGCCCATGTGGCCCCCCGGGACAGGTGGCCCCACCCGGTGGGCCCCCGGGACCCCTCCGGTGGTCCCGGTACAATAACCCCGAAACTTGTCCCGATGGCCGAAACAGCACTTCCTATATATAATTCTTTACCTCCGGAACTCCTCGTGACGTCCGGGATCTCATCCGGGACTCCGAACAATATTCGGGTTACTGCATATACATATCTTCACAACCCTAGCGTCACCGATCCTTAAGTGTGTAGACCCTACGGGTTCGGGAGACAAGCAGACATGGCCGAGACGACTCTCCGGTCAATAACCAACAACGGGATCTGGATACCCATGTCGGCTCCCACATGCTCCACGATGATCTCACCGGATGAACCACGATGTCGAGGATTTAATCAACCCCGTATACAATTCCCTTTGTCAATCGGTATGTTACTTGCCCGAGACTCGATCGTCGGTATCCCAATACCTTGTTCAGTCTCGTTACCGGCAAGTCACTTTACTCGTACCGTAATGCATGATCCCGTGATCAACCACTTGGTCACCTTGAGCTCATAATGATGATGCATCACCGAGTGGGCCCAGTGATACCTCTCCGTTATATGGAGTGACAAATCCCAGTCTCGATCCATGTTAACCCAACAGACACTTTCGGAAATACCTGTAATGCACCTTTATAGTCACCCAGTTACGTTGTGACGTTTGATACACCCAAAGCACTCCTACGGTATCCGGGAGTTACACGATCTCATGGTCAAAGGAAAACATACTTGACATTGGAAAAGCTCTAGCAAACGAACTACACGATCTTTGTGCTATGCTTAGGATTGGGTCTTGTCCATCACATCATTCTCCTAATGATGTGATCCCGTTATCAATGACATCCAATGTCCATAGCCAGGAAATCATGACTATCTGTTGATCAACGAGCTAGTCAACTAGAGGCTTACTAGGGACATATTATGGTCTATGTATTCACACGTGTATTACGATTTCCAGATAATACAGTTATAGCATGAATAAAGACAATTATCATGAACAAAGAAATATAATAATAATGCTTTTATTATTGCCTCTAGGGCATATTTCCAACAGTTACTGCAACTCGGTGAGACCGAAAAGTTCTAATCGGTTGCACCGAGATTAAAAACCTAGATCAACTCAGTGAACTCGGTCAGACCCAAAAGGATGAATCGGTCAGACCAAAATGCACAAAGAGGTTTTGGAAGTTAAGTCTATGACGAATCGGTGACTTCGAGTGCTCCTTAGATAGAGCGTTCGAATCTGACTTGATCAAACTTTGTGATGTAGCATGAATAGAGTTTGAGACGCGAAAAGCATAGATAGCTAGAGGAAGTTCTTAGGCATTCTTGTCCATGCATTTGGCAAAAGAAGAAGAGCCAAACAATCAAAGAAACAAATGGATGTCCTCGAATGATAAAAATATGCAGCCAACATGCTCACAAAAAAATGGCAAATGAAATATGTGGCAAAGCATGCACAAACACTCTAGCATCTATCAAGCAATTGGCGATGACTAGGTCATCTATATATGAGTGTATTGACTTATGAGTCAAATGAGAACATTTCGTAGGTCATACTCATCGTTTAAGCACAAGTGGGGTTAGCACTTTTACATAAATCATTGTTGTGTTCACACCATTAGAGTTTCTTTAGCTCAATTCTTAGAGTAAGGCTCCCCCTAGATGTGATATCCCCCCTAAGAGGGATGAACTAACCTTGGGTTTTGTCAATGATGACTTCATGTAGATGTTGAAGATGTGGATGCTCAATGTTGATGTAGATCATTCGGAGCAATCCATTGAAGTGAGTTGCACTTTCAATACCTACATGGGTTAGTCCCATAAGGAACAAACAAGGATATCCATAGACATAGAATGTAGTTCACACAAGATGATGTCCACAAAAGCATTAGGTTACCTTGTCCCTTGTCTTACCAGCAAGAGGGTTTGTGACTCCTTGAACTAGTGCAAGATGTGGAAGTTGTTTGCACTGGTTCACACCAAAATGGTATGAGTGAAGTATGTTGGCGGAGTCACCGTCAAGAACTCTCTCGTTCTTATTCTTCGGGATCCACATCATCCTGATGGGAATCCTTGGAGTTATAGTTGTACTTGATGAAGTAGAACTTGATGTAGTCTTGGGAACCCACTTAACCAAGGCCTTGGGAGCTTCTTAAAATGCATCAATCTCCTCTTGAAGCTTGTCCTTGCCTTTTTGCTTGTGGTCTTATGGTGGAAGATCATCTTGAGCTTGTGTCCCTTGGAAAGAAGTAGGATCGTACTTCTCTTATTGAGGAACAAACTTCGTCTTGGGGTATTGATCTTCTTCCCACTCAACTCCATTGGCATTGAACTTCCGTTCAAAACCAACACCTTGATTTTTCCGGTGCCTTCCTTGCTTGCGTACAATTTCCTCAAATTGCTTAATTCCGGTAAGGCTCCTGTAAACACCTTTCTCTATAATTCCCTTCAATAAGCTATTTTCTTGCTCAAGTGTAACTTGGCTAAGAGAATCATTAGTGGAATCAATAGAACTACTAGAAGCAACAATATTGGATTTAACATGATTATTGTTACTATTAGAAGAAGAATCTTTCTTACTCTTGTTGCTAGAATTTACTTGCGGCATGTAAGTAGACAAGAGTAAATGCTTGGCAATGTAAGAATAACTTTTCTTGCGAAGATCATCATTGATTGCTTTTAAGAACCCATGCTCTTGCTCAAGGTTGAGTTTTTCAAAGCGTAGCTTCTCATGAGTCTTTAAAAGCTCTTGATGATCTTCCAAGGTAGTTTCATGAGCTAAATTAAGAGTTTTTAGTTCTTTAGTTAGACGCTCAATCTCCTTCTTATCATTGTCATTCGTTTTATCTTGATTAGCATGATTAATAGCAATTTCATCATAGTTTTCATCACTAGAGTTGTCAACAAGTAAATCATCATCACCTAGCGAATCATCTTCATCACTATTGAAATCAACATACTCGGGGTGTGATACCTTTAGGCCTTTAGCCATGAAGCATCTCCCAATTCCTTCATTTGGTGAGTCAAATATGTCATAGGAGTTGGTTGACACAAGTGCTAGACCAGCAACACCTTCATCTTGAGTATATTCGGAGTCGGTGTGATAACTTCTCTCGGAGTGATGGTCGGAGTCGGAGCGGGATACCCATTCACCAACATGAGCTTGATGTCTTTGTTTTGTGTAGCTCCTTGATGACTTGTCCTTCCTTTCCGAATCCTTGCTTCTGCGAGAGGTTCTTTGTTCATAACGATCATCTCTACTCCTTCTCTCCCTTGTGGGTGATTCTTCTCTTATACTTCTCCTTTTGGGTGAATCTTCTCTTCTTTTGTAGGGAGCCGTACACTCATTGGAGTAGTGTCCGGGTCTTCCACAATTGTAGCAATTACGCTCATGACTAGAAGATCTTTTGTCATTGTAGGACCTTGACTTGGAACTTCTTTCTTTGCTTCTACTCTTGTAGAAATTGTTGAAGTTCTTCACCATTAGGCTCAATTCCTCATTGAAGGCTTGTTTCTCACTTGATGATGTAGGAGCATCACATGAGCAACAATTCTACCAATGACTTCGGTTGGCTTGAGATCTTTGTAATTGGGCATCATTTGGATCAATGTGCACACGGTATCATATTTTCCATCCAAGGCTCTTAGGATCTTCTTGATGATGAATCTGTCGGTCATCTCTTTACTTCCTAAGCTGGCAATCTCATTTGTGATGAGAGCAAGCCTAGAGTACATTTCAGCGACACCTTCACCATCCTTCATTTTGAACTTGTCAAGCTGACTTTGAAGCACATCCAATTTGGATTCCTTGACGGAGTCGGTACCTTCGTGCATATCAATCAAAGTATCCCAAATTTACTTTGCATTCTTGATGTCTACTACACAACCTTATTCTTATAGATGTTGTTGGGCCTCCAAGTGCAGAGGTTTGTAGGAAAGTAGCAAATTTCCCTCAAGTGGATGACCTAAGGTTTATCAATCCGTGGGAGGCATAGGATGAAGATGGTCTCTCTCAAACAACCCTGCAACCAAATAGCAAAGAGTCTCTTGTGTCCCCAACACACCCAATACAATGGTAAATTGTATAGGTGCACTAGTTCGGCGAAGAGATAGTGATACAAGTGCAATATGGATGGTAGATATAAGTTTTTGTAATCTGAAAATATAAAAACAGCAAGGTAACTAATGATAAAAGTGAGCACAAACGGTATTGCAATGCTTCGAAACAAGGCCTAGGGTTCATACTTTCACTAGTGCAAGTTCTCTCAACAAGGATAACATAATTAGATCATATAACTATCCCTCAACATGCAACAAAGAGTCACTCCAAAGTCACTAATAGCAGAGAACAAATGAAGAGATTATTGTAGGGTATGAAACCACCTCAAAGTTATTATTTCTGATCAATCCATTGGGATATTCCTATAAGTGTCACAAACATCCCTAGAGTTTGTAGTAAAATAACACCTTAAGACACAAATCAACCAAAACCCTAATGTCACCTAGATAATCCAATGTCACCTCAAGTATCCGCGGGTTTGATTATACGATATGCATCACACAATCTCAGATTCATCTATTCAACCAACACAAAGAACTTCAAAGAGTGCCCCAAAGTTTCTACCAGAGAGTAAAGACAAAAGTGTGTGCCAACCCCTATGCATAGATTCCCAAGGTCACGGAACCCGCAAGTTGATCACCAAAACATACATCAAGTGAATCATAGAATACCCCATTGTCACCACGGGTATCCCACGCAAGACATACATCAAGTGTTCTCAAATCCTTAAAGACTCAATCCGATAAGATAACTTCAAAGGGAAAACTCAATCCATTACAAGAAGGTAGAGGGGGAGAAACATCATAAGATCCAACTATAGTAGCAAAGCTCACGGTATATCAAGATCGTGCCAAATCAAGAACATGAGAGAGAGAGAGAGGTCGAACACATAGCTACTGGTACATACTCTCAGCCCCGAGGGTGAACTACTCCCTCCTCGTCATGGAGAGCGCCGGGATGATGAAGATGGCCACCGGTGATGATTCCCCCCTCTGGCAGGGTGCCAGAATAGGGCCCCGATTGGTTTTTGGTGGCTACAGAGGCTTGCGGCGGCGGAACTCCCGATCTAGGTTTCTTTTCGGGGGTTTCTGTATTTATGAGAATTTTTGGCGTTGGTCTCATGTCAAGGGGGTCTCCGAGTCATCCACGAGGTAGGGGGCGCGCCCTCCACCCTCGTGGATGGCTCGGGACTCTTCTGGCCCAACTATTTTACTGCAGGGGCTTCTTTTGGTACATAAAGAGTCATCAAAAATTGGCACGTCAATTGGACTCCGTTTGGTATTCCTTTTCTGTAAAATTCAAAAACAAGGAAAAAACCAGAAACTGGCGCTGGGCTCTAGGTTAATAGGTTAGTCCCAAAAATCATATAAATTAGCATATAAATGCATATAAAACATCCAAGATGGATAATATAATAGCATGGAACAATAAAAAATATAGATACGTTGGAGATGTATCAATTCTCAAGATGGCTAATTTTATTGAATTCTTAGGGCACAATCCGTTGAAGAGGATATCGCAAGCTTGAGCATTGTATTGCAACATCTTCAACTCTTCCGCGGTAGCTTCACGGTTTGGTTCTCTCCCATCAAGGAGTTCACCTTGCAAGCCAATACACACAATAGCCCAAACGGCGGGGTTATGTCCAAGAATATGCATTTTCATCTTATGCTTCCAACTAGCAAAATTAGTACCATCAAAGTAAGGACCTCTACGGTGGTAATTTCCCTCGCTAGACGCCATACTCTCCTAGGTTGTGAAACCAAGGCTATGATCACTAGAGCCATGGAAATCAAGGCAAATGGAGACCAAATCTCTGATACCACTTGTAGGATCGAAAGTATGTCTAGAGGGGGGTGATTAGACTACTTGACCAAATAAAAATCTAACATTTTCCCAATTTTAAGTCTTGGCAGATTTTAGCAACTTAGCACAAGTCAAGCAATCAACCTACACATGCAAGTATAAGAGTATAGCAACGGAATGTAAATCATTGCACATGGAGGTAAAGGGAGGAGTTTAGAGGGAGCAAACGCAATGTAGACACAGAGATTTTTGGTGTGGTTCCGATAGGTGGTGCTATCATACATCCACGTTGATGGAGACTTCAACCCATGAAGGGTAACAGTTGCGCGAGTCCACGGAGGGCTCCACCCACGAAGAAGCAACCTTGTCTATCCCACCATGGCCATCGCCCATGAAGGACTTGCCTCACTTGGGTAGATCTTCATGAAGTAGGCGATCTCCTTGCCCTTACAAACTCCTTGGTTCAACTCCACAATCTTGACAGAGGCTCCCAAGTGACACCTAACCAATCTAGGAGACACCACTCTCCAAAAGGTAATAGATGGTGTGTTGATGATGAACTCCTTGCTCTTGTGCTTCAAATGATATTCTCCCCAACACTCAACTCTCTCTCACTGATTTGGATTTGGTGAAAAGATGATTTGAGTGGAAAGCAACTTGGGAAGGCTAGAGATCAAGATTCTTGTGGTTGGAATGGAATATCTTGGTCTCAGCACATGAGTAGGTGGTTCTCTCTCAGAAAATGAATGGTAGAAGTGTAGGCACGTTCTGATGGCTCTCTCCACGAATGGAGGATGGGTGGAGAGGTATATATAGCCTCCACACAAAATCTAACCGTTACACACAATTCGCCAAACTCGGTGGGACCGAATCATAAAACTCGGTCAGACCGATTTAGTTAAAAATGTGAACCTTAGGATTTTCGATGGGACTGACATGTCAACTCGGTGGGACCGATTTCATTATGGTTAGGGCATAACGTAATCTCGGTGAGACTGATTACATAAACTCGGTGGGACCGATTTCTGTAATAGGCAAACAAAGAGTTGGTCAGGCAAAATCGGTGGGACCGATCGCTCATTTCGGTGAGACCGAAACATTACAAAAAGGAAACAGAGAGTTTGCATGCGAACTCGGTGGGACTGATCGCTCATCTCGGTTAGACCGAAACGTTACGAAGGGAAACAGAGAATTTGCAATCCCATCTCGGTAAGACCGAGATCCCTATCGGTGAGACCGTACTGATTAGGATTTCTGGCAGTGGTTATGTCAAATGAACTCGGTGGCACTAGATAGATCAAATCGGTGGGTCTGAGTTTGACTTTTGGTTTGGTACATATGTGGATATGAGAAAGTGGTTGAGGGATTTTGGAGCATATCACTAAGCATTTTGAGCAAGCAACACATCATCCCCTTTTAATAGTATTGGCTTTTCCTATGGACTCAATGTGATCTTGGATCACTAAAATGAAAAGGTAGAGTCTTGAGCTTGAGCCAATATGTATCCTTAGCATTTAGAGGGGTCCATAATCCTAGTCCATGCCATGCCAATCATTGAACTTTATGAAATGATCATCTTGAAAGAGCATTAGTTCAATGAGCTATATGTTGTTAGAAATTACCAAAACCACCGAGGGATAGTTGCACTTTCACATTGCTGCCTTGATATGTGCCCCACAAGTAATTTTAAAACTCAACTTTGAACATTAATTTAGACCTCACTTGGATCCTAAGAGGTGAACATGACGATAAAGTAGTAGGTAATATTAAGCAATGCATTACATAAGCAGAAACAAAAGAGTGTGACCTTTGTTGTGGACCTGTGCACTCCTCAGGTTCATTTGTTGAGTCGATGATGGTGATACGGTTGCCGTGGATGCTGGCGGTAGGGAAGGAGATCTGAGGTGGCGAAAGATGGTCAGGAGTCGTGATGTCTGGTATGGTGGATGCTTCTGTCGATGGAGCAGCTCAGGTGAGGTGGACGACGTTGCGGCAGGAGCAGGACAAACCACACAAAGTTTTTCGACATCTATTTGTAACTGAAGTAATTCTATAAGGGCTCCTTTGGCTTGCAGGATTCTAAAAACGCAGGGATAGGAAAAACACCAGAATAGGATAGGAATGCACGTGGGAAATAGAGCATTTGTAAACATAGGATTTCTGTCGACTTGGGTGTTTGGTTCACGAGAATTGGAAGAGCAGAGGAATGCAAAGAAATATGGCCAAATTAAAGTGAGACCATATGAAAGTGTGTACAGTTAGAATGTTATTCTGCCACTAATGCACTTAGTCTTGTTTTCATGCATAGGATTTTGAAAAGTAGGTCCAGGTGGATGTTTTGTTCCATTCCTTTCAACGAAATGCATGAATAATTGAATAGTAGGGTGCCATAGGAAAAAATCCTATTGCTATGTTTTTCCTTCAATTTTTCCTTTGAACCAAAATAGCCCTAATGGATCGACATGAATGTAGAGTAATAAGTGATGCAACAAGTGTACAACCTCTTTGGCGTAGCCGTGTCGACCTCAGCATCATTGGGTTGGTCGCTGAAGAAGTTGTGGCAGAGGTGGCTGTCGGAGGTGTGGAGGACGATCTGAGGCGTCTGTAGGCGGCGGCCAGGGCACTGCTCTGTTCTGATGGATTGTTTCGTCGTTGGAGCAGCTCCGGTGAGCCATAAGACGTCGAGGCTGAAGCAGTACAAGACAAACATCATTAATCTCAAGTGGTATTCTAATAGCATCTCCAATAGATGATGTAACATACATTGCCAAAAAGTGATAAATGTAAAATTTACATCACCAAAAAACACCTGACTACAACAGATGAGGTAAAAACTGTTGACTCTGAAATTAACTGTCGAAACTGAAATTTACGGTGGAATCTGAATGTTATTGTCAAAACTGAACTCATTGGTAGCAGAGAGGCACTTCACATGTAGTTTAGGCCGCTCGAGCACTAGTAGTAGAGAAACAGTGATCTAAATCAGCAAGCGATCGACGGGGAACAAGGTAGAAGATAGCAGTCGGAGCAACAACGCCTGGAGGAGCAGCAACTAGTGTAGGTGCAGCGGCCCGTGTACCAGCATCAGTAGTGTGAGCGAGAGCAAGAGCAGAGCAGCAGCACGAACGAGGGCAAGAGCAGAGCAGCGGCGCGGTCAAGCGAGAGACGGAGATGCAATAGCAGCAGCAGCGTGAGCGAGAGCCAGAGCAGCAGCAGCAGATCCGGTTGGTATGGACGCCGCTGCCGAGGGAGCCTCGCACTGGGGAAGAGCCGCCGTGGAAATGTCGCCGGCGGCGCCGGCTTCGAGGTAGCCGCGCCATGGGGGTGCGGGATGGAAGCAACCGTGGTGGGACATGAGAACCTCAAGTCTTATATTTCAAATTATTGTAAACAACTCTTCGGGCCTCCGGTGGGTAATGCGGTGTCCCTGGATGAGTTTGTTGTTGGGGATATTCCTCAACTTCGGTTAGATGAAAATGAGATTTTGTCTGCACCATTTACTGAGAAAGAGGTTTTTGATGCAATATCACAAATGAAACAGAATAAAGCACTGGGACCAGATGGGTTCCCTGTAGAATTCTATAAGAAATGTTGGCATATTATAAAGGATGATCTTATGCCTATGTTTCACGATTTTTTTCGATGGTCACTTGGAACTCTTCCATCTTAACTTCGGTATGATAACGTTGTTGCCAAAGAAAGAAGAAGCAGTTCGCATCGAGCAGTTCAGGCCAATATGTCTTTTAAATGTGAGTTTCAAAATATTCACGAAAGTGTGTATTGATACGTCTCCAACATATCTATAATTTTTTATTGTTCCATGCTGTTACATTATCATTCTTGGATGTTTTACAATCATTTTAAATCATTTTTTGGTACTAACCTATTGATATAGTGCCCAGTGTCAGTTACTATTTTTTGCATGTTTTTTACATCGCAGGAAATCAATACCAAATGGAGTCCAAACGTAGCGAAACTTTTTGTGGATTTTTTATGGACTAGAAGACACCCAATGGGCCAGAGAAGCACCTGGGGGTGCCCCAAGGGGGCACAATCCACCAGGGCGCGCTTGGGCCCCCAGGTGCACCCAGGTGGGTTGTGCCCACCTCGGTGGCCTCCTGAACCGCCTCTTTGCTCTATAAATACCCCAATATTCCAGAAACCCTAGGGAAGTCGACGAAAATCAATTCCAGCCACCACAAGTTCCAGAACCACCAGATCCAATCTAGACACCATCACGGAGGGGTTCATCATGTCCATTGGTGCTTCTCCAATGATGCGTGAGTAGTCTTTTGTAGACCTTCGGGTCCGTAGTTAGTAGCTACATGGATTCCTCTCTCTCGTTTGATTCTCAATACAATGGTCTCTTGGAGATCCATATGATGTAATTCTTTTTGCGGTGTGTTTGTTGGGATCCGATGAACTTTGAGTTTATGATCAGATCTATCTCTTTTTATCCATGAAAGTTATTTGAGTCTTCTTTGATCTCTTATATGCATGATTGCTTATAGCCTCGTATTTCTTCTCCTTTATTTGGGTTTTGTTTGGCCAACTTGATCTATTTATCTTGCAATGGGAAGAGGTGCTCTGTAATGGGTTCGATCTTACGGTGCTTGATCCCAGTGACAGAAGGCGAACCGGCACGTATGTATCGGTGCTATTAAGGATAACAAGATGGGGTCTATTTCTACATAAATAGATCTTGTCTACATCATGTCATCATTCTTATTACATTACTCTGTTTCTCCATGAACTTAATACACTAGATGCATGCTGGACAGCGGTCGATGTGTGGGGTAATAGTAGTAGATGCAGGCAGGAGTCGGTCTACTAATCTTGGACGCGATGCCTATATAATGATCATTGCCTGGGTATCTTCATGATTATTTGAAGTTTTATCAATTGACCGACAATATTTTTTTTACCCACAGTTTGCTATTTTCCTCGAGAGAAGCCACTAGTGAAACCTACGGCCCCTGGGTCTCTTCTTTATTATATTTGCCTTTGCGATCTATTTTTATTTGCTTTTATTTTCAGATCTATTAAACCAAAAATACAAAAATACGTTGCTGCAATTTATTCTTATTTATTTTATCTCGCGTTCCCACGTGATCTATCTATCAATTTATTACAACTTTCTCACGTCCTTTTGCCAATTTCTGGCGCTGTTACCCGAAAGGGATTGACAACCCCATTAATATGTCGGGTTGCGAGTATTTGTTATTTGTGTGCAGGTGTCGTTCACGTAGTGTTGCGTGGTTCTCCTACTGGTTCGGTAACCTTGTTCTCATCACTGAGGGAAATACCTAGCATTCTTGTGCTGCATCATCCCTTCCTCTTTGGGAAATACCGACGTAGTTCTAGCAGACAACGAAAGGAATTTCTGGCATCGTTGCCGGGGAGACATCATCAACATCTACCAGGTTCCTAATCACAAATCTCATCTCCTCGCAATTTACATTATTTGCCATTTGCCTCTCGTTTTCCTCTCCCCCACTTCACAAAAATTTGCCATTTTATTTGTCCTCTTTTTCGTTCGCCGTTTTCTTGCTGGATCTATCTATGTTCTTGATTTCTAGTCATAATGGATAGCGTGCCTACTCCTCCTTTGTCACCAGATTTTGAAGTTTTATACTTCAAGCAACGACAAGGAGAAAATTTGAAAGATGCTTGGTATAGGCTAACGGAATCCTATCATGTTTGCAACCTAAAGGGAGACACAAAGATTTTGCTTCGTAATTTTTACATAGGATTGGATTTGCATCATAGACAACTCTTAGATTTTGCCGCTAAAGGGAATTTTATTGAGCTTGATGCTAATGCTGCTTACGAAATCTTAGAAGGGATTCTGGGGGTTCCACCTCAGAAGAAGGGTTTTTACTTTACCCCAGAGGGAGTTCAAATGTTGGACAAACTTGGTGATTTGCACAAACATATGGTTGAATTGCAAAAATATAACGAACCCCTCAAACATCTTAATGGTAGTATCAATCGCATAAATACCTTGATTACTCTCTCTAATAAGCGATTGGCTATTTTAGATCTAAAGATGGTTTCTTTTCCTGAGAATTTAGGGAAGCGCAAAGAGCCGAGAAAGCCCTTACAAAATTTGCCAAAACTACGGATGACAAAACATAGATCCTTGCATTATGCCTAGCTAGGGGCATAAAACGATAGCGCTTGTTGGGAGGCAACCCAATGAATAAATTTTATTTTTGTCTTTTGCTTTCTTTTTGTGAGTGTTTGAACAATTATGCTACTGTTATGATTATGTTCTTTGTGTTTAATTTAGTGTTTGTGCCAAGTAAAGCCTTTAGAATTATGTTGGGTGATAGTTACTTTGATCTTGCTAAAAAACAAAAACTTATGTGCTCACGAAAATAATTTTCATTTTTAACAGGAGCGTGATAAAATAGCAATTCTTTTTGCAGAAGATTAATTTCGAAATTACTCACATTGTCCTAATTTTTCAGAATTTTTGGAGTTACAGAAGTATTCGAAATATCCAGATTGCTACAGACTGTTCTGTTTTTTGACAGATTCTGATTTCTTTGCATTGTGTGCTTGTTTTGATGATTCTATGGTTTTCTTTGAAGAGTTTTTGCCATAGGAAAGTTGGAATACAGTAGATATAATGCAAGAATAAAATATGAATGAGTTGTAACAATACTTATAGTAGTAATTTGTTTTCTTATACTAATGAATCTCACGAAGGTTTTGTTCAGTTTTGTGTGATTGAAGTTTTTAAGTTTTGGGTGATGTTACGATGGATCAAGGAATAAGGAGTAAGAAGAGCCTAAGCTTGGGGATGCCCATGGCATCCCAAGCTATTATCCAAAGAGAAGAAAGCAACTAAGTTTGGAGATGCCCGAGTGGCATCCCCTCTTTCTTCTAACGACCATCGGTATTTTACTCGAAGCTATATTTTTATTCGTCACATACTATGAGTTTTGCTTGGAGCGTCTTGTATGATATGAGTCTTTTCTTGTTTTGCTTTGTGTTTTAAGTCTTGAATCCTTGCTGGACACACCTATTTTAGAGAGCCAAAATTATGCCATGACTTGTTAGAATTGCTCTCTATGCTTCACTTAAATCTTTATGAGCTATGGAATTGCTCTAGTGCTTCACTTATATCTTTTTGAGCACGGTGCGCTTTAATATTTTTTTAAGAAATTCTCTCTTGCTTCACTTAAATTATTTTGAGAGAAAGAAATATTATGCTCATGATCTTCACTTATATTTGTTTGAGATTTTCAAAAGCAACACATGAAAATTAGTTCCAAAGTGGTAGATGTCCAAGGATATAATAAAAACTTTCATGAAGATCATTGGACAAAATAAACTTGATTCCTTGTAATAGTTTTGAGATGTGATGATGTGATATGTGAGTCATGTTGATGAGTAATTATGCTTTAGTAAGAATACCGGTGTTAAGATTTGTGATTCCCTATGCAAGCACGAAAGTCAATAGTTATGTGATGAAATTACATCCTACTTGTGGTGCATTATACAGTGTTAATTATGCTTAATGCTCGCTTATGAGATTATTCGTTTCTTGGTTGGTCGCTTCTCAATCTTTTGCTAGCCTTCATTCTGCACTAAGTATGATCACTACCTGTGCATCCAAAATCCTTTAAACTAGTTTTGCCACATGATTCCACCATACCTACCTATACGCGATATTTCCGTCCCGTTCTAAGAAAATTTGTATATGCCATCTCTAATTTTCAAAATAAATTTCTCTTTCGTGTGCTCGTACCGCTCATGAAACGGTAGGGGGTGGCTAATATATTTCCATGCACGAGAGTGTTTATTCACTTATCATTGCACGAGAGTAAGGCAAAGGTATTAGGGATGCCCAGTCCCGAAATGAAAAATGAATTTACTTTATGTTGTCAAATAATAAATTCCTTGGAAAGTGTTGGTATAGCAGGCACCCGTGGATACGGCTAGCCATGGAAAGTGAAAGCATGGTTGAAAAAGGAATAAACTTTAATTTCTGTTTGGGAACTGCCTATGATATATCTATCATGGAAAGTATTGGGAACTACTCGATCATTCTTGTTGACAGGAAAAGCACGCCTCCCAAAATGTTTTTTATCTCTATCTTTTTTGCTTTGAGCTCTGGCACCTCTACAAATCCCTACTTCCCTCTGCGAAGGGCCTTTCTTTTACTTTATGCAATTTTTATTTTTAATTTGAGTCTCCATATTCTCTTATAAAGCACCAACTTGGGGGTACGATATGATCATACTTGAGCATTGGGTGTAGCTAATATGCGAGTGTGTTTCATGAATGGATTAATGATTGAGCATAATGGGCTAGGGATAACTTATTTTAGCATTGATATTTTGAAAGACATGGTTGCTTGTTGATATGCTTGAGTATTTAAGTCTCATGTCAAAACTAGACTATTTCTTTGAACCATACAAAAGTCCAAATGTCCATGCTATAAAGAAAAGAATATGTGATGAACATGTTAGGCGGCATTCCACATCAAAAATTCTGTTTTTATCATTTACCTACTCGAAGACGGGCATGAATTAAGCTTGGGGATGCTGCTACGTCTCCAACGTATCTATAATTTTTTATTGTTCCATGTGTTATATTATCATTCTTGGATGTTTTACAATCATTTTATATCATTTTTGGTACTAACCTATTGACATAGTGCCCAGTGCCACTTGCTGTTTTATGCATGTTTTTTACATCACGGGAAATCAATACCAAATGGAGTCCAAATGTAGCGAAACTTTTTGTGGATTTATTATGGACTAGAAGACACCAATGGGTCGGAGAAGCACCTGGGGGGTGCCCCGAGGGGGGCACAACCCACCAGGCGCGCCCAGGTGGGTTGTGCTAACCTCGGTGGCCTCCCGAACCGCCTCTTTGCTCTATAAATACCCCAATATTCTAGAAACCCTAGGGGAGTCGACGAAAATCAATTCCAGCCGCCGCAAGTTCCAGAACCACCAGATCCAATCTAGACACCATCACGAAGGGGTTCATCATGTCCATTGGTGCCTCTCCGATGATGCGTGAGTAGTCTTTTGTAGACCTTCGGGTCCGTAGTTAGTAGCTAGATGACTTCCTCTCTCTCGTTTGATTCTCAATACAATGGTCTCTTGGAGATCCATATGATGTAACTCTTTTTGTGGTGTGTTTGTTGGGATCCGATGAACTTTGAATTTATGATCAGATCTATCTCTTTTTATCCATGAAAGTTATTTGAGTCTTCTTTGATCTCTTATATGCATGATTGCTTATAGCCTCATATTTCTTCTCCGATATTTGGGTTTTGTTTGGCCAACTTGATCTATTTATCTTGCAATGGAAAGAGGTGCTTTGTAATGGGTCTGATCTTACGGTGCTTGATCCCAATGACAGAAGACGAACCGACACGTATGTATCGTTGCTATTAAGGATAACAAGATGGGGTCTATTTCTACATAAATAGATCTTGTCTACATCATGTCATCGTTCTTATTGCATTACTCCGTTTCTCCATGAACTTAATACACTAGATGCATGCTGGATAGTGGTCGATGTGTGGAGTAATAGTAGTAGATGCAGGCAGGAGTCGGTCTACTAATCTTGTATGTGATGCCTATATAATGATCATTGCCTGGTGTAGCGACCAGACCTCAAACGACCGAGTCTCTGTGCATCAGTGTCATCCCTGGATCGGTAATGCTGACACGCACAGTACTTGAGGATTTATAACAGAGTAGCAATCACACACTTATTACATCGAATGTCTCAAAAGAGAACTTATTACAATAAATATGGCTTAAGGCCATCTAATACGATAACAGTGGAAGGCTTGGAAGATAAAGTGAGTCCATCAACTCCAACGGCATCACTGAGTGAAAGACCATGACCTAAGGCTCCTTACTCGTCGTCTGAAAAGTCTGCAACATGATACGTTGCATTCGGAAAACAGGTCAGCACATGGAATATGCTGGCAATGTAACACAAGAGAGTAAGGAACAGAATAATGCTATCACTACATGCATATATGGCTGGTGGAGGCTGTATGGTTAATAGGTTTTGCAAAAAGCCAATTTTTCCCTAGTGCAAAGGGATATATTTTATTTAACTACAAAGTTGGTTGAAAACATTGATAATGGTAAACCCCATCTCAATCCCAATTAAAAGGTAATTAATAACCCAACAAAATTAATTTGGAGTGATGAGATCAACATGATAATCCAAGAGCCAAATACTCAAAATGTCCATAACCGGGGACACAGCTAACCATGATTAGTTTGTACACTCTGCAGAGGTTTGTGCACTTTTCCCCACAAGACTCGATCTCCTCCGTTGGATTTCTTGCACTACATGGTGTTTGAGAAACGGATGATCGAGACACAGTCTTTCAGAAGCGTTAGCACCTTACGATGGGTAGACAGTACCACCTACATCCCCTACATCTGCTAGTCTACCACTGTAAGAGTTCACACTACTTAATCAACTATGCCAAAGCCCATAATGGCATGTGGCTGCACACGGAAGTTTCTAGTATGAAAAATCTCATGATCCCTTTAAGCCTGGGTGGCGGTCCATAGGAAAAATCACACGATACCCCGGGATTTCCAAAAAAATACAGGCAATCACTGGATACCCCAGGTGCCTCAATACACCCAGATGTGTATTTAAGTTGCCACCTTAAGTTAAACCATTAATTAACAATCTCACATATGTCATGGATACACTCAAAACCCAATCCACGTCTACGAGCATAGCATAGCAATATAAGCATACGTAGAAGTAACTCCCAAAGGTTTGATAATAAAACAGGTGATAGGTTCTACCTCATCATCTACTTCCCAATACCCACATGTTATCAATCCTACTCATGCAATGTGTGAGGGTTAAAACTAATGCATAAAAATTGGGTAATGAAAAGCATGATCGCCTTGCTGATGATCCGTGAAACCTAGAGACTCGATGTAGCACGCTTCGCACTCCGGGTATTCTATCGCAAATAAGCAAACATACAATAAGCAATCAAGCAAGAGCACGGGTAAAACTCAAATAAGAGATCTAACCAAAAAGTTCAACTTAAGAACTCCGGTTGGCAAAAAGAATCAAATCAAATGAAGCAACAAAACTCAAACGGCGAAAGAAAACAAGCTCCGATTACTAATCTGGACTAAAGTCAAATTTTACAGAAGCAAAATCTTGTTCAAGTCGATTAAACAGAAAGAGGGTTTCGAGACGAAACTCTAGGCGCTTGAATCGCCTGATTCCGACAAACAAGCGAAAAATTAAACTATAACGAAGATCGGATCAGAAATCGCGATCGAAAATAATAGCCGAAAATCCGAGAAAAAGAAAAACTGACGAACAGGCTAGCGAACGAACGTTCGCTGTCTGCGACTATACGGTGAAAACCGTTCGTTAAAACGAACGTACGGACGGGCGTTTGCTAAATAACTAAACCGGGAAAAAAAATAAACCGAACCGGATCTAAAAAAACGGATCTAGGGTTTTCTAAAAAAACTTGACGGTTTTCTAACGAAAACCACGGCGGCGGCTACCCCGACGACTCCGGCGAGGGCGGCGGCGGGTCCAGCGGTGGTGGTCGGCGGCGACGGAAGGCGGGGCGGCAGCGTGGGCCGCGGGGCGGCAGCGGCGGCGGCGGTTAGGGTTTGGGGCGGGGCCCGGCTGGTGGGCTCGGGGTGCGGGGCGACGGCTTATAAGAGGGCCGGCCTAAGGTCTCCTGATCGGGTACGGCCCGAAGTCGGTTTGTTTTTTTTAAAAAAGACCGACGTCCAGAAAAAGAAAGAAAAAAAATACTAAACAGACTCCAAAAATCCCGAAATAAATTGTCCCCGTCCTCTAAAAATAGGCCGGACAAGGTGAACATTTATTTGGGCCTAAAATGCAATTTTGGGAAACATAGTTTTTCCTAATTCAAATAAAATAGCAATAAAATCTGAATAAATATCTTATTTGATTTTAATATTAAATCTTCAATATTTCTTTATTTTGAGGAAGTCATTTTATCATCTCTCTTTTATTTTTATAGAAAAAAATACTTGAAGATAAAATAATTAAAATCAAATGATTCTCTTTTCAAAATTTGAGAAAAACTCAAATATGAAAATAACGAAATTCCCAACTCTCTCCGTGGGTCCTTGAGTTGCGTAGAATTTCTAGGATCTAGCCAAAATGCAATAAAATATGATATGCAATGATGATCTAATGTATAACATTCCAAATTAAAAAAATTGGGATGTTACACCTGGATATCGCCATGATTATCTGAAGTTTTATCAATTGCCCAACAGTAATTCGTTTACCCACCGTCTGCTATTTTCCTCGAGAGAAGCCACTAGTGAAACATACGACCCCGGGTCTCTTCTTTATTATATTTGCTTTTGCGATCTATTTTTCTTTGCTTTTATTTTCAGTTTTATTAAACCAAAAATACAAAAATACCTTGCTGCAATTTATTCTTATTTATTTTATCTCGCATTCCCGCGCGTTCTATTTATTAATTTATTACATCTTTCTCACGTCCTTTTGCCAACTTCTGGCGCCGTAACCGAAATGGATTGACAACCCCTTTAATACGTCGGGTTGCGAGTATTTGTTATTTGTGTGCAGGTGCCATTCACGTAGTGTTGCGTGGTTCTCCTACTGGTTCGATAACCTTGGTCTCGTCACTGAGGGATATACCTACCGTTGTTGTGTTGCATCATCCCTTCCTCTTTGGGGAAATACCGACGTAGTTCTATCAGACATCAAGTACTAATAGACTGACACGGATCGCCCAGTCGATGGTGAAACCGAGCCAGACAGCTTTCATGTCGGGGAGACATATCCTAGAAGGGGTTGTTGTCTTACATGAAACTCTATGAAATTCATTCGAAGAAGCTAGATGGGTTCATCTTCAAAGTGGATTTAGAAAAGGCATATGATAAAGTAAGGTGGCCTTTCCTTCAATAGGCAATGCGCATGAAGGGTTTTAATGAGACATGGAGGAATCAGGTGGATTCCCTAGTCCAAAAAGGTAGTGTCAGAGTGAAGGTTAACGATGATATCGGTCATTATTTTCAGACGCATAAGGGCTTGAGACAAGGTGATTCGATGTCTTCTCTCTTATTCAATATAGTGGCGAATATGTTGACCGTTCTTATAGGCCGGGCCAAGGAGAATGGCCAAGTTGGTGGACTCGTTCCCCATCTAGTAGATGGGGGAGTTTCCCTCTTACAATATGCCGACGACACTATTCTTTTCATGGAGCATGATCTTGCAAAGGCTTGGAATATGAAACTAGTGTTGTGTATTTTTGAACAGTTGTCTAGTCTAAAAATTAAATTTTCACAAGAGCAAATTGTTCTGCTTTGGGAGGGCCAAAGAGGAACAAGATGCATATAGACAATTGTTCAGATGTGAATTGGAATATCTGCCTTTCAGTTATCTGGGCATCCCGATTCATCATCGTAAACTTACTAATAAAGAGTGGAGATGCATTGAAGGTTGATTTGAAAAGAAACTAAGCTACTAGAAGGGCAAGCTAATGTCTTATGGAGGTCGGTTCGTACTCATTAATTCAGTACTAACGAGTATGCCGATGTTCCTGTTTATCTTTCTTTGAAGTACCTAAAGGGGTACGGAAGAGACTTGATTTTTATTGATCTCGATTTTTTGGCAGTCAGATGATATTAAGACAAAATATCGCCTGGCGAGATGGGATATCATTTGCCGACCCAAGGACCAAGGGGGTCTCGAAACTGAGAACCTAGAGATTAAAAATAAATGCCTAATGAATAAATGGGTATATAGATTATCCGTACAGACTGATGATATGTGGGAACATATATTATGAAATAAATATTTACAATCAAAAACTCTGGCCCAAGTTACCGCAAGACCTAACGGTTCACCATTCTAGAAGGGACTTATGAGAACGAAAGATATATTCTTTTGTAGGCCAAATTCTTAGTTGGCAATGGGATAACAACAAGATTTTGGGAGGATACATGGTTGGGGGAGACACCTCTAGCCATACAATACCCCACCTTATATAATATTGTAGAATGTAAGGAGGATTACGTAGCTACTGTACTACAGGAGGTGCCCTTAAATATACAGTTTAGGAGATCCTTAGTTGGGGAGCGCTGAAACTCTTGGCTACACTTGGTGCGGAGGTTGATGGAGATTCAACTATCTGACCAATCTAATTCCTTCCACTAGAAATTAACTAAAAGCGGTGTGTTTATGGTCAAATCTATGTATATGGATCTAACTAATTCTGACTCAATCCCAAGATCGATACATATCTGGAAAATTAAAGTTCCCTTGCGTATCAAGATTTTCATGTGGTTTGTCCAGAAGCAAGTGATCCTCACCAAGGATAATTTAATAAAGAAACGCTGGGTAGGTAGTGCACGATGTTGTTTTTGTGATCATGATGAAACAATACAACACCTATTCATAGATTGCCCTCTCGAGAAATTACTTTGGCGAACGGTTCATATAGCCTTTAATATTATTCCTCCAGTTAGTATTGAAGCGTTATTTGGAACGTGGCTAGCTGGAGTAGATCATATTATTGTGTCTCGTATTCGGATTGGAATATGTGCACTTATTTGGGCTATATGGAACTGCATGAATGATATGATTTTTAACAGACATCATACTTCAACTTTCTTGCAGGTCATCTTCAAAGCTACGACATGGATCCATACGTGATCCTTACTCACTCCTACAGACTCCAGTGAGCCTTTGGTCACTGGGTGCAACCAGTGGGAGATGGTAGCACGAGCTATATTCAACCGGTTTGGATGACGGTCTCATAATAGGATAGGCGTCTAGTGTTCTAGTCCTATTTATCCCGCCGGTTGTGGCAATGAGTTCCCCTTTTTTATTTTTGCTCCGTTTACGAGCTGTAATGGGGCTAATACTATGTTTTTAGTCGTACTTATTTAATAATATGGCCGCATGCATTTTCCAGATGTAGATGCCGGGGGTGAGCCTCCTTTTTTAAAAAAACAAGAAGCTCATGCTCAAAGAGAGGAGGATCATGATCGAAGAGAGGGAGGCCGCACTCGAGGGAAAGAAGTTGAAGATCGCCGCCAATGCGGAGGACGCCAAGATGTTGACCTTGAATCTGGACTCTTTGGATGCCAACGCGAGAATGATCGTGCAATCCGCCCGTTATCAGATGTTGCAGCGGTAAAAAGATTAGTTGATAGCGACAGACAATGAGAACGCAGGGAGGCGGACATGGAGGTTGTCTATGCGACAACGATGACATCTTGATCGGGGAGCAGACGCCGGTCCGGTACGGAGAAAATTGCATGGGCTGTCGAACTGCGGGACTGGTGTTCTTTTGGATTTGGACATTTTTAGAAACTAAGTATACTGGTCTCTTTTGGTTGTGATCGGGTATGAAATCAGGCACTGGTGTGATCCGGCGTGCTGTGTGGATCAGATTAAATTTGAGTTTTGAATTGCCATTTACTGACGGACATATACAAAATAGTGTTGGATGGCCGCCTCCCGCATTTACGGATGTGTTTGGTTCGATGGCTATCCCTCGAGTGGACAGGGATAGCCCTTTTTTAGGTGGTTGCCATGTGTTTGGTTCATTGAGCAGGAGGGATAAGCAGGGATATGGACAGCCAAGATTCGTGGAATATACCCTCGAAATGCGGTTGAGTGGAGTCGCGAAAATCTGGCGGATATGCTTGATACATCTCCAAAGTATCTATTTTTTAAACACTTTTGCCCTTGTTTTGGACTTTAACTTGCATGATTTGAATGGAACTAACCCGGACTGACGATGTTTTCAGCAGAACTGCCATGGTGTTATTTTTGTGCAGAAATAAAAGTTCTCCGAATGACATGAAAATCCACGGAGACACATTTTGGAATTAATGCAAAAATACTGGCGAAAGAATCAGCATCAGGGGGCCCACATCCTGTCCACGAGGGTGCAGGGCGCGCCCCTGCCTCGTGCCCCCCCGGGACTCCACCGACCTCAACCCCAACTCCATATATTCACTTTCAGGGAGAACAAAATCAGAGAGAAGGATTCATCACGTTTTACGATACGGAGCCGCCACCAAGCCCTAATCTTCCTCGGGAGGGCTGATCTGGAGTCCGTTCGGGGCTTCGGATAGGGAAATCCATCGCCATCATCATCATCAACCATCCTTCATCACCAATTTCATGATGCTCACCATCATGCATGAGTAATCTCATCGTAGGATTGTTGGACAGTGATGGGTTGGATGAGATTTACCATGTAATCGAGTTAGTTTTGTTAGGGTTTGATCCCTAGTATCCATTATGTTCTAAGATTGATGTTGCTATGACTATGCTATGCTTAATGCTTGTCACTAGGGCCCGAGTGCCATGATTTCAGATCTGAACCTATTATATTTTCATGAATATATGTGAGTTATTGATCCTATCTTGCAAGTCAATAATCACCTACTATGTGTTATGATCCGGCAACCCCGAAGTGACAATAATCGGGACCACTCCCGGTGATGACCGTAGTTTGAGGAGTTCATGTATTCACTAAGTATTAATGCTTTGGTTCGGTACTCTATTAAAAGGAGGCCTTAATATCCCTTAGTTTCCAATAGAACCTCGCTGCCACGGGAGGGTAGGACAAAAGATGTCATGTAAGTTCTTTTCCATAAGCACGTATGACTATATTCGGAATACATGCCTACATTACATTGATGAACTGGAGCTAGTTTTGTGTCACCCTATGTTATAACTGTTGCATGAGGAATCGCGTCCGACATAATTATCCATCATTGATTCATTGCCTATGAGCTCTTCACATATTGATCTTTACTTAGTTACTTTTCCGTTGCCACTGTTACGATTGCTACAAAACTATCACTGTTATTTTTGCCACCGTTACCGTTACTTCCATACTACTTTGCTACTAAATACTTTACTGCAGATATTAAGTCTTTCATGTGTGCTTGAATTGACAACTCAACTGCTAATACTTGAGAATATTCTTTAGCTCCCATTGTGTCGAATCAATAAATTTGGGTTGAATACTCTACCCTAAAAAACTATTGCGATCCCCTATACTTGTGGGTTATCAATGCCCAGCCACCAGCACGCGCGAACCGTTTTCTTCGCTTATGTTTTGCTCACCACTCTTTTCCCGGTCTCATCTCTTCTCCTTACCTGGTGCGGCGACACAACTGATGCGCGGCGTCGAGGCTGTAGATTTTTGACCAGGGCGATGGTTGCGTCGAGGGTGCGGGGTGGCTTAGCTAGCCATGGCGGGGGCGAGGCTAGACAGAGCGCGGGGCAGCGGATCCAGCCATGTCGCTAGGTGGCGAGGCGGCAGAGCAAGCCATGACGCGACGACGGGACCGGTCAGAGCACGTAGTGGAGAGGCCGACCAGCGCAGCCAGCGGCGTTGCTAGCTTTGTGCTGCATGCGTTGCTAGCGACCAGGGCGCCGGCTTGCTGAGGTTGGCCGAGCGTGTGCGTGTGGCTTGCTAGCAGGCTGCTGGAGTGCTTGCTTCTTCGTGTGGCTCATTAGCTGGCTTGCCGTTCTTCCTGTGTTCGCGCAATCGTTCCTACGGCTTATCTTCTGTTGTGTGAGCTGCAAGTTGAAGCTTGGAACGGGAAGAGATGTCGACGACACTTTCCTTATCATGCTCAACAACTGTTTACGTAAATGCCTGAGAGCTTTCTCGGATAACTGTTGGGTGCTATGCGCCTGCATGCATATGTCCTCTCTCTGCGTGTGCGCGTGTGTGCTCTTTCTTAGTTTGTAGCTTTGATGTGTAGCAACCCCCTCTTTCTCTTTGTTATCGTTTTGTGTATAGATGTATTTTTTCAAGTATTTATCTTCTATAAAAGAAAGTACTTTGTATTTGTCTATTTTGCTCTGAAGCATATGTACTAACTGACGAGCACTTTACTTAAAATTTCATTTTTGTTATTATTTATATCATATTTGACTGATCTTTTTGCGGGGTTATCATATTTGGCTGATTTATATTGAAAAAAATATAACTATGAGATGATTTCACCTTCTTAATAGAAAAGGTCACTACAACTCCTAGTCCGTATTTATCCACCAAACCAAACGGACAAATGGCTATCTCTAGCCACTTAACATTCTACCCAACCAAATAGAAAAAAGATATCCCTAGCCAGGTGGTTGAGGATATCTATAGCCATTTAACCTATTCTCCGAACCAAACACATCCTACGGGTCCCTGTCTATCATGGGAGGAAATTTGTGGGTATTTGTTGGAGAGACAAGTGAAAAAAATAGTGAAGAATCGAGGCTCGTTACGTTTTTCCCTGTGGGGCGGAGGTTCTTTGCCTGGTGACACCCAAACCTGAAGCGAACCCACGCTGTTCGCCGACCCGTCCACTGCTGCTCCGGCCAGCCATGAGGGTCCTCGCGCTCCTCCTCCTACTATGGATCTCTGCCGCCGCCACTGCATCCCGTCCGCCGCTCGAGACCCTCGGCATCCCTCCGCAAGGTTCCCCCCGGATCTGACCGCGCTTTGCTTTCTTTTGCGCCTTCTCTGCCGACGCCAGGTAGATGCGGTTCTTAATTTAGCGTTGCTGGGCGCAGATGAGGCGTACTACAGGGGCGGCGTGATCAAGTGCAGGGACGGATCGGGCAAGTTCACCAGGGATCAGCTCAACGACGACTTCTGCGACTGTCCCGACGGCACCGACGAGCCAGGTACCGCCTCTTTCTTCTTCTTTGCTTAAAAACACGCTCTTTTTCTTCCGCGTGTGGTGTGATTTCTCCGAGATTGCTGTAGAGCCAGCCCCCCTTAGTTTCATGGCCTGTGCGCGTTGGTTTTGAACTGTGGGAGTCTTGGGGATCCATTCGTGCCGGAGATGTGTGAAAGTTGGGATATTCTCTCTGTTAGGCTCATATATTTGTGCCAATGTTGGAACCAGGAGAGCAGTTCACTGAATCGTGCTTCCTTTTTCCTGCGCAGGGACATCCGCGTGCCCGGAGGCGAAATTCTACTGCAAGAATACCGGACATTCTCCAATCACCATCTTCTCGTCGCGAGTGAATGATGGTATATGCGGTAAGAGGCTAATAGCAGTTGCGTTTTCTTTGTTCCATTGCTTTATTTGTTTTTGTTAAGACTAAAGATACATGTACAACAAAGACTAGAGACCAAGAAACTGGCTGGAGCTCCTATTCCATTGATCCTTTTATAACTTGCTCTACTTGTTCCTCATTGTTTGCTAGATTGCTGTGACGGGAGTGACGAATACGGTAGCAATGGCACTTGCAAGAATACATGCTGGGAAGCTGGCAAGGCGGCGAGGGAGAAGTTAAAGAAGAAAGTAGCTACATATAAAAGTGGTGTCGTTATTCGGAATCAGGAAGTTGAAAAGGCCGAATTGGCAATTGCGAAAGATGAAGCAGAGTTAACAAAACTGAAGGGTGAAGAGAAGATACTCCAGGGGCTTGTCGACAAGCTCAAAGGTGAGCCCTCATAGCCAACTCGTCGTTTTGCAAAGAGGGGTATATCGAGTAAATGTTGTTGAAGATGTTAATTTTAGATGGATAGTTTTTATGTGTCCAATACTGTTCATGCTGTGCAGAGCAAAAGAGATTAATAGAAAAGGCAGAGGAAGAGGAGCGCCTAATAAAAGAGAAGGAAGAAAAGAGAATTAAAGAAGAAGCTGAAAAACAAGCAGCTGAGGAAAACAAAGCACCTGATGCCTCTCAGGAAGCAGATTCTCAGGACACTAATGAGAAGGCACAAGAAGATGAAAGCAAGGTTGGTGGTTCTTCCTATATATTGTTTGACCCCTTGTCCATCTATTCCATGTTGGTTACTATCACCTCAGTTTGAAGAACTACTAGAACTCATCATCCTCGTCCATAATATCAGAACCCGAATTACCTTGATAGGAGACAGTTTTGTACTTAAGCAATTCACAGAAGTAATGAAATAATCATGAAATCAGTCTCTTGTATTTTTTATACTTTTAAAATCATTTAAGCTGTCCACTTACAAAATAAAGCCTTAAATGGTTGGTTTAGTACTTCAATTTTAGGGTTTCGCACTATATAAGCTGAATTAATAACATCTAAAAAATGGATTGTTAACTTCCCTTCTTGTGGTCGCATTTTTCATAAGCATACACACATCTCAAAAAACAGATAATGCCCACGTACCCTGGAGGCTGTAGGTTCAACTGAAGCTATCAAGAAATATTCTGTGCAATTCCGGCCAAGGTTATCATGCTGATAGGGTGAGGCGAAGTAGCACAACCTGAACCACCACCTAACTGCCCAAGGCGATATCATACGAGCCCC